>NC_135829.1:19493685-19786510 GCF_964213995.1 Mustelus asterias | reverse complement strand
CGACCCGACCCCTCTCACCGACCCGACCCCTCTCACCGACCCGACCCCCTCTCACCGACCCGACCCCCTCTCACCGACCCGACCCCCTCTCACCGACCCGACCCCTCTCACGGCCCCCTTCACCGACCGACCCCTCTCACCGACCCGACCCCCTCTCACCGACCCGACCCCCTCTCACCGACCCGACCCCCTCTCACCGACCCGACCCCCTCTCACCGACCCGACCCCCTCTCACCGACCCGACCCCCTCTCACCGACCCGACCCCCTCTCACCGACCCGACCCCCTCTCACCGACTCGCCGACCCCCTCTCACCGACCCGACCCCCTCTCACCGACCCGACCCCTCTCTCACCCCGACCCGACCCCCTCTCACCGACCCGACCCCCTCTCACCGACCCGACCCCCCTCTCACCGACCCGACCCCCTCTCACCGACCCGACCCCCTCTCACCGACCCGACCCCCTCTCACCGACCCGACCCCCTCTCACCGACCCGACCCCCTCTCACCGACCCGACCCCCTCTCACCGACCCGACCCCCTCTCACCGACCCGACCCCCTCTCACCGACCCGACCCCCTCTCACCGACCCGACCCCCTCTCACCGACCCGACCCCCTCTCACCGACCCGACCCCCTCTCACCGACCCGACCCCCTCTCACCGACCCGACCCCCTCTCACCGACCCGACCCCCTCTCACCGACCCGACCCCTCTCACCGACCCGACCCCCTCTCACCGACCCGACCCCCTCTCACCGACCCGACCCCCTCTCACCGACCCGACCCCCTCTCACCGACCCGACCCCCTCTCACCGACCCGACCCCCTCTCACCGACCCGACCCCCTCTCACCGACCCGACCCCCTCTCACCGACCGACCCCCTCCACCGACCCGCCCCTCTCACCGACCCGACCCCCTCTCACCGACCCGACCCCCTCTCACCGACCCGACCCCCTCTCACCGACCCACCCCCTCTCACCGACCCGACCCCCTCTCACCGACCCGACCCCCTCTCACCGACCCGACCCCCTCTCACCGACCCGACCCCCTCTCACCGACCCGACCCCCTCTCACCGACCCGACCCCCTCTCACCGACCCGACCCCCTCTCACCGACCCGACCCCCTCTCACCGACCCGACCCCCTCTCACCGACCCGACCCCCTCTCACCGACCCGACCCCCTCTCACCGACCCGACCCCCTCTCACCGACCCGACCCCCTCTCACCGACCCGACCCCCTCTCACCGACCCGACCCCTCTCACCGACCCGACCCCCTCTCACCGACCCGACCCCCTCTCACCGACCCGACCCCCTCTCACCGACCCGACCCCCTCTCACCGACCCGACCCCCTCTCACCGACCCGACCCCCCTCTCACCGACCCGACCCCCTCTCACCGACCCGACCCCCTCTCACCGACCCGACCCCCTTCACCGACCCGACCCCCTCTCACCGACCCGACCCCCTCTCACCGACCCGACCCCCTCTCACCGACCCGACCCCCCTCTCACCGACCCGACCCCTCTCACCGACCCGACCCCCTCTCACCGACCCGACCCCCTCTCACCGACCCGACCCCCCCTCACCGACCCCCCCCCTCACCGACCCGACCCCCCCTCACCGACCCGACCCCCCTCACCGACCCGACCCCCCTCACCGACCCGACCCCCCCTCACCGACCCGACCCCCCCTCACCGACCCGACCCCCCCTCACCGACCCGACCCCCCCTCACCGACCCGACCCCCCTCACCGACCCGACCCCCCTCACCGACCCGACCCCCTCACCGACCCGACCCCCCCTCACCGACCCGACCCCCCCTCACCGACCCGACCCCCCTCACCGACCCGACCCCCCTCACCGACCCGACCCCCCCTCACCGACCCGACCCCCCCTCACCGACCCGACCCCCCCTCACCGACCCGACCCCCCCTCACCGACCCGACCCCCCCTCACCGACCCGACCCCCCCTCACCGACCCGACCCCCCCTCACCGACCCGACCCCCCCTCACCGACCCGACCCCCCCTCACCGACCCGACCCCCCCTCACCGACCCGACCCCCCCTCACCGACCCGACCCCCCCTCACCGACCCGACCCCCCCTCACCGACCCGACCCCCCCTCACCGACCCGACCCCCCCCCCCCCCCAATATCTGTGCCATATTTTCATCCTCTTGGGACCTTTGACAGAGTGGGACAGTGAGCTGTCCTCTTTTAACCCAGTTGTTATTGAATGTAACAAGCTTAATAATGAGAGCAAGCAGTCAGTGTGTAACTTTATTTCTCTAATCTGATGCACAAGGTTCTGTTTCTTTCGTATTCTGGACACTTCCCCTCCAGGTCTCCGCGCTTTCCTCGTGCCCCCGGCACACTGCGCTGTGCTCTGATGGGAGCTTGTTCTTGAACATTTCTTGCTGCTGTTTTCCTGACTTTAACCAACGCACTCGGTGTTTGAATTGAGTTTGATTTTGACACAATCCCCCTCGCAGGTCGTGAAAGTCTCAGAGCATCGAAAAAGAAAATAATTGTGATCTTGATATCTGACACCTGCTTTATCTGCTAAAATTAATGTTGCCTAACTAACTGAAATTGATGGTGCGAGGTTGGTAAATAATTTCATTATATATATATTTCACATCGTAATGATACGATGGTTGTGAAACCACAAAGATTGATTCGTCGGTAAGAATTTCATCTACGCTCCGATATTAGGCTCCTCTACTGATCACATTACTAATTTATGAAAAGCTATCATGAAATAATGGAATGTTGCTGCCTCGGGATGTCTGCTTGGTTAATCATCTTCTGAATGAGCCACCTGAACAGGTCTGGGCAGCGGGGGGGTGATTGTCTGACCCGACTGCCCTTCTGCCGTGGCTGCATGCATGGCCAGGTGGCCCTGGCGAAGGAACATGCAGTGTAACGAGGTAGGTAGAATTAAGGATGTTCTTGTGAAGGACCATCTTGGGTCAAGTGATCACAATATGGTCGAATTTCTGGTACAAATGGAAGAGGAGAAAGTCGGGTCCCATACCACTGTCCTCTGTTTGAACAGAGGGAAGTACGATAGGATGAGGGCTGAATTGGCTAAGGTGGACTGGGAGAGCAGACTGGTAGGTAGGACAGTGGAGGATTTTTAAGGAGATCCTTTTCAGTACTCAGCAACAATGTATTCCGGTGATAAAGAAGGACTATAAGAAACGGGATAACCAGCTGTGGATAACGAAGGAAGTTAAGGAGAGTATTAAATTCAAGACCGATGCGTACAGAGTGGCCAAAAATAGTGGAGAATCGGAAGATTGGGAAAACTTTAAGAAACAACAAAGAACGACTAAGAAAGCGATAAAGAAAGGAAAGATAGGTTATGAAGCTAGGCTAGCTCTAAATATAAAAAATGATAGTAAAAGCTTTTACAAATATATAAAAAGGAATAGAGTGGCAAGAGTGAATGTTGGACCCTTGGAGGACGAGAGGGGGGATTTAATAGTGGGAAATGAGGAAATGGCTGAAACTTTAAATAAGTTTTTTGTGTCGGTCTTCACGGTGGAAGACACAAATAGTTTACCGAATATTAACGATAGAGGGTTGGTAGGAGGAGAGGTACTCAATACAATTAATGTTACCAGGGAGGCAGTGCTTGGTAGACTAACGGGACTGAAGGTGGACAAGTCCCCGGGCCCGGATGGAATGCATCCCAGGGTACTGAAAGAAATGTCAGAGGTAATAGCGGATGCGTTCGTGTTTATTTATCAAAATTCGTTGCATTCTGGGGTAGTGCCGGCGGATTGGAAAACGGCTAATGTTACGCCGCTGTTTAAAAAAGGAAATAGACAAAAGGCTGGTAACTACAGGCCGGTTAGCTTAACGTCTGTAGTTGGGAAAATGCTGGAATCCATCATTAAAGAAGAAATAGCAGGCCATCTGGATAAGAATGGTTCGATTAAGCAGACACAGCATGGATTCATGAGGGGAAAGTCGTGCTTGACGAACTTGTTGGATTTTTATGAAGATGTGACTAGTGCGGTTGACGGAGGGGAACGGGTGGATGTGGTGTTTTTGGATTTCCGAAAGGCGTTTGATAAGGTGCCTCACAAAAGGTTGCTGCAGAAGATTGGGTCACATGGAGTTGGGGGTAGGGTGTTAGCGTGGATTGGGGATTGGCTATCCGACAGGAGGCAGAGAGTCGGAATAAATGGGTGCTTTTCTGGTTGGCAGATGGTAACTAGTGGCGTGCCGCAGGGATCGTTACTGGGGCCTCAACTATTTACCATTTATATAGACTATCTGGAGGAGGGGACTGAGTGTAGGGTAACAAAGTTTGCAGATGACACAAAGATAAGTGGAAAAGTGAATCATGTGGAGGGCGTAGAAGGTCTGCAGAGAGATTTGGACAGGCTGAGTGAGTGGGCGAGGATCTGGCAGATGGAGTATAACATTGACAAATGCGAGGTTATTCACTTTGGAGGAAATAATAGCAAATAGGATTATTATCTAAATGGAAAAAAATTACAACATGCTGCTGTGCAAAGGGACCTGGGGGTCCTTGTGCATGAGACGCAAAAACCCAGTCTGCAGGTGCAACAGGTGATCAAGAAGGCAAATAGGATGTTGGCCTATATCGCAAGGGGGATAGAATATAAAAGCAGAGATGTCTTGCTGCATCTGTACAGGGCATTGGTGAGGCCGCAGCTGGAATACTGTGTGCAGTATTGGTCCCCTTATTTGCGGAAGGATATATTGGCCTTGGAGGGAGTGCAGAGAAGGTTCACCAGGTTGATACCAGAGATGAGGGGTGTTGATTATGAGGAGAGACTGAGCAGATTGGGTTTGTACTGGGTTTGTACTCGTTGGAATTTAGAAGGCTGAGGGGGGATCTTATAGAGACCTATAACATAATGGAGGGGCTGGATAGGGTAGAGGTGGAGAGATTCCACTTAGAAAGGAAACCAGAACTAGAGGGCACAGCCTCAAAATAAAGGGGGGTCAGTTTAGGACAGAGTTGATGAGGAACTTCTTCTCTCAGAGGGTGGTGAATCTCTGGAATTCTCTGCCCACTGAAGTGGTGGAGGGTACCTCGTTGAATATGTTTAAATCACGGATAGATGGATTCCTGATCAGTAAGGGAATTAGGGGTTATGGGGATCAGGCGGGTAAGTGGAACTGATCCACTTCAGATCAGCCATGATCTTATTGAATGGCGGGGCAGGCTCGAGGGGCTAGATGGGCTACTCCTGCTCCTATTTCTTATGTTCTTACGTCCATGGGTGCTGTTGAGGCCTGCCACGCTCGTTGGGGACTGGGGTGTATTATTGACCCCTTTAGTCGCATGTTGGTTAATGTATTAAGTTTCCTTCAAGTTTTGTTTTGGGCGGTTCCCCCACCACCCTTTAAGGAGCTGCCCCTTTTACTTTGCTTGTTTTAGTTTATTTCATTGCCAAAAAGAATGGCATCCCCTTCACATATAGAAATTCTTAGAAGTAAAGTAAAAAAAAGTTTATTCATTAGGTAGGCTGACATTAATATTGCAATGAAGTTACTGTGAAAATCCCCTAGTCGCCACACTCCAGCGCCTGTTTGGGTACATTGAGGGAGAATTTAGCATGGCCAATGCACCTAACCAGCACGTCTTTCGGACTGTGGGAGGAAACCGGAGCACCCGGAGGAAACCCACGCAGACATGGGGAGAATGTACAGACTCCACACAGACCCATGCTGGGAATCGAACCTGGCTCCCTGGCGCTGTGAGACGGCATTGCTCACCACTGTGCTGCCGTGCCGCCCTGTTTTCAACGATACTTTCACTTCCCTTCTGTAAGCTGTCGTGGATTCCGCTCCTATCCCAGCGGCTGACGGGACATTCCATGCTCTGCAGTCTTTCTCAGTTTCTAAATAGCTCTCTGCTTCTCCCCACCCACTACCCTCGTCAGCAAACAGATATGTTGCTCTGTTGGGGTACACATGGTCTCACTCTGTTTAGCGTCGTAATCCATCGGGATAAGATCAACGGAATAGTTGAATTTGGGGCCCACGGCAAAAAACCCCCGGTTTTAGGACTAACCTGCCTAAAATGCACAAAAACTCTGCTGATCTGAACCCTGTCACCTTCCTGGCATTGCTGCCTTCATAACCTTAAGATGTCCTCAGACTGACCTGTCGACTCCCACCCATGAGTGAAAATTAGCCTCTTGCACTGAATCTATACATTTGTTCAATTTCCCCACTTCTTGCCACTAATTTGAAGTTACAATAATGAGTGATCCTGTACCTATAGTTACTGCATATCACACCTGCACTGTACGATACTAGTCAGGAGATAGCCACGCTGTATTGCACAGCTGCTGTCACAAGGTTAGCAGCAAGGTTCAAAGTAGAAAAGTAATTTGGAATGCGGAATAGCATTCCTTGCATGTTAATAGACATTCGCTCAGTTGTTCAAACCTGAACTTTGGTTTACAGGAAGGGGTATTTTTTTTTGAGAGGAGAACTTTCTGGCTCCGTGGAATAAAATGCATGTTCTTCAATTGGCTGGAAAAGTGGGTATCCCGATACTCAGACTTTAGCTTCACACCACATATACAGTAATGGCTTGGGTGAAAGAATATAGCTGTGAGGCTCAGTAAATTGGAGCAGAAAGTTGCAAAGGAGCAGAGTCCAAGAATGATGGCACAGATGCAGTCCAATGTGTGAAACTGCGAGGACATCCATTTTGAATCTGGGGGAGATAGATTTAGAATAGGGACATGGGAATTAGGAGCAGAAGTTGGCAAATTCAGCCCTTCGAGCCTGCTCCGCCATTCAGTCAGACCATAGCTGATCTCTCCCTGGTCTCAAATCCACCTCCCCACCTGTTCCCCTTATCCCCTTTTTATCAGAAATATATCCATCTCCTTCTTGAAACCATTCAATGATTCAGACTCCACCGCGCTATGGGACAGTGAGTTCCACAAATTCACCCTCTGCGAGAAGTAGTTCCCCCTCATCTCAGTTTTAAATCTACCGCCTCTCAACCTAGACCTGTGACCTCTTGTTCCAGATTGCCCCACAAGAGGAAACATTTGGTCTACATTTATTTTATCAATCTCTTTTTAAAATTTTCCATTACTCGATCAGATCCCCCCTCATCCTTCTAAACCCCAGTGAGTACAAGTCCAAACTGTTTAATATCTCCCCATACATCAACCCTTTCATCCCCCGAATCAATCTGGTGAACCTCCTCTGAACTGCCTCCAATACCACCACATCCTTCCTCCAATAAGTAGACCAAAACTGGTCACGGTATTTCAGATGTGGTCCCACCAACACTCTATACAACTGCTGCAACGATTCTCTACTTTTATACTCCAGTCCTTTTATAATAAATGCCTACATCCTGTTTGCTTTTTTAAAATTACATGCTGCACCTGCATACCGGCTTTCTGTGATAATGGTTGAATATTTTCTTCATGATCAGGCCACTGCTCCTGGGGTGGGTAGCATGTTAGAAAATGTAGGGTGGATTAGAGAAAATAATTCACCGTTTCTGTGACCACTCTCCCATCAACCTGCAGTGACTCTGTTGCTAATCTCAACCACCCTGTGAGAACACCCACCTTTATTGCTCTAGAGGGTGTACAGATAAGGTTTACCAGGCTGATTCCTGGAATGGCAGGTCTGTCATATGAGGAGAGATTATGTCAGTTAGGATTGTATTCACTGGAGTTTAGAAGAGTGAGAGGGGATCGCATAGAAACTTATAAAATTCTAACAGAGTTAGACAAGGTGGATTCCAAAAGAACGTTCCCGATGGTGGGGGGAGTCCAGAACTAGGGGTCATAGTTTGAGGATAAGGGGTAAACCTTTTAGAATTGAGGTGAGGAGAAATTTCTTCACCCAGAGGGTGGTGAATGTGTGGAATTCACCCCCACAGAAAGTAGTTGAGGCCAAAATTTTATGTGATTTCAAAAATAAATTAGATATCGCTCTTGGGGCTGAAGGGATCAAGGGATATGGGGGGAAGGGGGGAATCAGGATATTGAATTTGATGACCAGCCATGATAATGAATGGCGGAGCAGGCTCGAAGGGCTGAATGGCCTCCTACTTTCTATGTTTCTCTGCCTAAACTGACCCTGCTTCATTCTCTGGGGAAATTATTGCCATGCTTGACTGGAGAAGGTTGGGTTTGGACATAGTACGTGCAATTGAGGCCAGAGATATTTATCAGCATGGTCTGTCACGAGAGATGAATTGTGCTAACAGTTAGTACATGTCGATGTACAGCGCTTGAGGGTTATGTTATTCTCATTTTTCCTCCACGCTGTACAGTTCACCTAACCTCGTCTCTTGCTGCGCTCGCGGCAGTGACTGCGAATGTTACCTATTCTAAAGCATAGCGACAGGGATAGACTGATCCTCTGCAATGCTCACCGGTTTAGTTGTCAGGATCCAGTGAGGTCTAAAGGTGACGAGGTCCAGATTTCTCCAAAGCAGCCTGATTGTTGACTGCTGAGTGGTTACTGGATTGCCTGTTGCCCTGGAAACCGCTTCAAGCCATTTCATGGTGAGGGAATTCTTGCACTGAATTAAGCGTGTTTCTAAACTGCAGCCCTACCTTTGCTTCAGGAATATTCCTTACCTCCGCATCCCTCTGAATGCAAGTATTTAATCGTAGCAATGCAGATGAATTTCTGTGCCCCTGAGTTGAATGAACCTGAAGAGAATGTGGCCGGTGTATGCTTGGGTAGAGGGCTGCGATCGGTGGAAAGATCGAGCGGGCTGTGCCTTGCGGAATGATTTCTGCCTTTCAGCAGCCGTTCCCAGACTCCATGTGGCCCTTTCCTCTGGGCGACAGAGACAGGGGTTCGACAGTTCTGCTTTTACCCAGCCCTGCTTCGCTGAGAAATCGAGCAAAAATAAAAATTCAGCATTTACTTAAAACATCGGTCTGTCCAGATTGGTAACTGCTTTCACCAATTAAGAGAGAGTTTCATTTTCAGTGCTTGCGTGCCTTTTTGTGAACTGAAGGTATATAGATGACAGTCCTGCCTATGTGTGCACATTTACTGCAGCCATATTGAATAAATACATAATTATCCAGTTTAAATCTGCAGAACACAGGAAAGCTGTGGCAGTAGGTGCCTTATACTGGAATAGGTAGCAAGTCCTACAATAATGTCGATTTTAGATAGCACTTTTAACAGGTTAATATGCCCCAGCATGGTTCACAGGATCATCATAAAACAAAGTATGGCATTGGGTCACATTAGATCTGGGCAGCGCGGTGGCACAGTGATTAGCACTGCTGTCTCACAGCAAGAAGTTTAACAACACCAGGTTAAAGTCCAACAGGTTTATTTGGTAGCAAAAGCCACACAAGCTTTCGAGGCTCTAAGCCCTCACAGCGCCAGGGACCCGAGTTCGGTTCCCAACTTGGATCACAGTCTGTGCGGGAGTCTGCACGTTCTCCCCGTGTCTGCGTGGGTTTCCTCCGGGTGCTCCCACAGTCCGAAAGACGTGCTGGTTAGAGTGCATTGTCCGTGCTAAATTCTCCCTCAGTGTACCCGAACAGGCGCCGGAGTGTGGCGACTAGGGGATTTTCACACTAACTTCATTGCACTGTTAATGCAAGCCTACTTCTGACACTATAAACTTAGATCAGATGAGCAAAAGTTTGGTCAAGGAGGTAGATTTGTGGTAGAAAGGAGAGGCGTAGGGAATGTATCCAGAGCTTGGGGCTGAGGCGACTGCAGGGCACGGCCCCCAGTAGAGCAGCGATTGAAATCAAAGGCAAAGAATTAGAAGATGTGTGGGTTCGGTGGATTGGTCCCTATTGTCAAAGGGAATTGGCAGGGTAAATACGTGAGGTTACAGGGATAGGACCTCGGTGGGATTGTTGTCCATACAGGCTCAATGGGCCGAATGGCCTCCTCCTGCTTTAGGGATTCTATGACTCTGAGAGTGCAGATGAGTGTTGGGAGACTGGAGGATATTACACAGATAGGAAGGAGTGAGGCCATTGAGAAATTCAAACAACAAAAGATGAGCGAATTTTAAGATCAAGGTGTTGCATGACCAGGAGCCAATCCCGGTTCATCGAATCCCGACTGTGCAGGAGGAGGCCATTTGGCCCATTGCGTCTCCGACAGAGGATCCCATCCAGGCTCTTACCCGTAACTCACATATTTACCCCACTAATCCCCCAACCTACATATCTTGGGACACTATGGCGCCAATCCACCTAACCTGCACATCTTTGGAGTGTGGGAGGAAACTGGAGCATCCGATGGAAACCCATGCAGACACGGGAGAACAAGAGCATGGGTAGGGTGTGTGAGGGGGACGTGACCTGCTGCGAGTTAAGATCTGGATTAAATTGTCATCTTGGAATAGGATTGAGCTGAAGCGTCTTGTCAAATTAACTGCAAGTTTATGATCTCCGTTGGTTCTGTTTACTCCGCGCTCCACTTACCATCTCGATGTAGCCAGCGTTCATTCTATTGTAGCTCCATATTTATTCAGTTCAAATGAAAGTGATCCCACTGAATTCCCTCAGCGCCAGGGACCCGGATTCGATTCCCGGCTTGGGTCACTGTCTGATGGAGTTTGCACATTCTCCCCGTGTTTGCGTGGGTTTCATAGAATCTCTAGAGTTCAGAAGGAGCTTGTTTGGCCCATCAAGTCTGCACCGACCACAATCCCACCTAGGCCCTATCCCCCATAACCCAGCTTATTTACCCTACTAACCTCCTGACACTAAGGGGCAATTTAGCATGGCCAATCAACCTAACACGCACATCTTTGGACTGTGGGAGGAAACCTGAGCACCCGCAGGAAACCCACGCAGACACGGGGAGAATGTGCAAACTCCACACAGACAGTGACCCAAGCCAGGAATCGAACCCGGGCCCCTGGCGCTGTGAGGCAGCAGTGCTAACCACTGTGCCTCCGGGTGCCCCGGTTTCCTCCCACAGTCCAAAGATGTGCGGGTTAAGTGGATTGGCCATGCTAAATTGCCCCTTAGTATCAGGAGGACTAGCTAGGGTAAATGTGGGGTTATGGGGATAGGGTCTGGGTGGGATTGCTGTTGGTGCAGACTCGATGGGCCGAATGACTTCCATCTACATTGTAGGGATCCTATGAATTATCCTAACCCACAGGTCTCTCAGTGCCGAATGTTTGCATGCTGTTTGTAAATACTGTATGATTCGCACTTTCAGTAATTCCAGTTAAACAAATTCATTTTCCGGTCAATTCCAATTGTGCACAAAAAGTGCTTCTGTGCCGTTCTAATTCAATTGCTTCATTCGAATTCCTGCATAATTCAGTTTGTTGTTGACACAAAAGTGCCTTTGAATCATCGGAAGTAGACTGTGTCTTCTGATTTTATTGTTTCAGATCGTCATGAGGTTGTTTATATTTTTCGTAGCTAACCTGTTGAACTATGCTTTCTTTATACTTTTAAAAGTGGTTAAAAAAAATAGTTTGCCATGTCCAGAGGAGCATGCAGCTATTGGTATAGAGAACCTTGTTTCCTGACTTTTTTCCCCTGATGTTTTTCTCATGTTTAGTGTTGACTGTAAAATGGGAAATAATCCATGTGAACTTGTCACATTGTGGTATCATTTTCTCACAATCTGGGGGGGCTAGAATGTTCAAACCCCTCAGCTCCGAGCAACAAAACCTCTGCCTCCCAAATTTATAAAGTAAAAGTTTATTTATTAGTCACAAGTAAGGTTTACATTAACACTGCGATGAAGTTACTGTGAAATTCCCCTAGTCGCCACACTCCGGCGCCTGTTCGGGTCAATGCACCCTAACCAGCACGTCTTTCAGACTGTGGGAGGAAACCGGAGCATTTAATTTAATTATTTATCTCTATAAAATAGTCGTATTATGCAAGAATATGAAGGGAATTATATCTGTGTGGCTTGGCACAATTATTTCCCACTCCTGCTCTTCATCTAAGTTCCAGGCTCTGCGTCCATTCCATGTTATGTTTGCATTAGTTTGATGTCAGTAAACAGATTTTTCTTTCTGAATTTGTAAAGTTTATTTATTCGTGTCTCAAGGAGGCTTACATTAACACTGCAATGAAGTTACTGTGAAAATCCCCTAGTCGCCACACTCCGGCGCCTGTTCGGGTACACTGAGGGAGAATTTAGCACGGCCAATGCACCTAACCAGCATGTCTTTCAGGCTGTGGGAGGAAACCGGAGCATCTGGAGGAAACCCATGCAGACATTGGAAGAATGTGCAGACTCCACACAGACAGTGAACCAAGCTGGGGATGGAACCTGGGTCCCTGGCGCTGTGAGGCAGCAGTGCTACCCTGTACATGAAGCAAAGCTAATCTGTCTATCCAGCATGCAGTTTGGATGGCTAATTGTATTTTGGCCGTTATTGCAAATGGGCAGGAATTCCATGGTAAGGAAGTTTCACTGCAATTGTACAGGGGATTTTGGCCAGACCACACCTTGGAGTATTGTGTACAGCTTTGCTCTCTGTAATCGGGAAGGATAATCTTGCTTCTGAAGCAGCACAACAAAGGTCCACTAGAATAATTCCTGATGGGGAGATTGGCTGTATAACTTTCTGAAGTGAAAGGCGATCACACTGAAACATGATGCTGAGGGGGGTTTGAAAGGACAGATGCTGAAGGGCTATTCCCCTTGCCTGGAGAGTGGTGAAAGGGGGGGTTGTAGTCTCGGTAAAGGTTTGACTATTTCGGGCTGAGATGAGGAGAAATTTGTTTTCTTGGTTGTGAATCTTTGGAATTCTCTACCACAGAGGCCTGTGACTGCTCAGTCCTTCAGTGTATTCATTGATCGATTTTTGGATCAGGAGATGAAAGCAGAGGGCAGGGAGTTGAGGATCAGCCATCTTATCGGAGGCTTCAGGGCCTAATCCCATTTGTTGAGATCTTGGTGTTCTTTATTTTTATGTTTAAAAAAAAAAGTGTATAATTGCGACTCAGTTTTTATTGTCAAAAACAAAGGAAACCTCAGTTCACAGAATCTTCCAGCACAGACGGAAGCCATGTGGTCCTTCATGCTGACGTAGGAAGAATCCAAAATAGGCCCTTCTCTCTCAAACTTACCCAGTTCCCTTCCGAAAGTCTGCTTCCACCAACCTTTCAGACAATGCATTCTAGATTACTGTGACTGTCCCTTTGGTTACTAACCCTCTTCGAGACATAGAAGTATGTAGCATAGAAAAAGGCCATTCGGCCCATCACGTCTGTGTTGGTCAAAGACAAACCACCTAACTATTCTAATCCCATTTGCCAGCCCATAGCCCTGTATGCCCTGGCATCTCAAATGCACATCTAAATGCTACTTAAATGTTATGAGGGTCTCTGCCTCCCTCTACTGCATTTTCAGGCAGTGAATTACAGAGTCCCACCACCCTTTGAGTGAAAAAGCTTTTCCTCCCATCCCCTCTGAGCCTCCTGCCCCTTGCCTTAAATCTGTGCCCCTTTTCTTCCTGTTTGTCTGTGCCCCTCATAATTTTCTACATCTCGGTCATCTTCACCCCCCTTAGCCTCCTCTGCTCCAAGGAAAACAACCCCAATCTCTCTTCATAACTAAATCTCTCCAGCCCAGGCAACATCCTGGTCAATCTCCTCTGCACCCTTTCCAATGCTGTCACATTCTTCCTATAATGTGGATTCCAGAACTACACACGATACTCTAGCTGTGGCCGAACCAATGTTCCAGCATAATCTCCCAGCTCCTAAGGTCTATGCCTCAGCTAATAAAGACAAGTATACCATATGCCTTCTTAACCACTTTATCTACCTGTCCTACTTTAAGTGACCAGTGTACATGCATACCAAGACCCTTCTGGTCCTTGGTGCTTCGTGCCGTACATCATGTATTCCCTTGCCTTGTTTGTCCTGCCCAAGAGCCACGACCTCTTACATATCCAGATTGAATTCTATTTCTCACTGATCAGCCCATTTGACCAGCTCGCCGATATCCTCCTGTAACCCTCCTTGCTATTTACCATCTCACCAATTTCCGTATCATCTACAAACTTATTAACCCTCCTACATTCACGTCTAAATCATTTATATAAACCACAAACAGCAAGGGCCCCAACACTGATCCCTGCGGGACCCCACTGGACATAGTTTTCCAGTCAGAAAAAACACCCCACCCGTCCTGACAGTGAGAATAATTTCTCCTTATTTTCTTCTTTACTCATTTGGCACAGTGGTTTGCACTGCTGCCTCACAGCACCAGAGACCCGGGTTCGATTCCCGGCTTGGGTCACAGTCTGAGTGGAGTGCACATTCTCTCTCTGTCTGCATGGGTTTCCTCCCACAGTCCGAAAAACGTGCTGGTTAGGTGCATTGGCTGTGCTAAATTCTCCCTCAGTGAACCTGAACAGGCGCCGGAGTCTGCCGACTAGGGGATTTTCACAGTAACTTCATTGCAGTGTTAATGTAAGCCTACTTGTGACTGATAAATAAACTTTACTTTTGATTTTGATGACGATTGGATGTTTGAAAAGATGTTTCCGTGTGTGCTTGGTAGTTATAGGGAAATTGATATTGAATAGGCATCAGTGTGTTAATGGGCGTCAGATGTCTTGAGGTGATCCTTTATTAAGCCAGCCTTGTGCTTTTGGTTATTAATATGGCTGATTTCTAACCAGGTGCGTTTAGCTGGGAGTTACATAGATGCTGTGGTGCCGCTGTTTCACCTGTTGTATCTGGTTTCACTACCAGCGTAGACTGATGGGATGAATGCCATCTCAATTGTAAGGGTCCTGCAGTAGAACCAGTTTGGTCAGTCTTCGGTCGTCTAATTGTGCGGAGATTTATGCCAGAGCGACACTACAATTCATTGGCTATAAATTGAGAGAGGAATGTGTCACGAGACCTGGCTGTCCTTGTACACCAGTCACTGAAGGTAAGCATGCAGGTGCAGCAGGCAGGAAAGAAGGCAAATGCTATGTTGGCCTTCATTGCGAGAGGTTTCGAGTACAGGAGCAGGGATGTCTTGCTGCAGTTATACAGGGCCTTGGCGAGGCCGCAGCTGGAATATTGTGTGCAGTTTTGGCCCCATCATCTGAGGAGAGGTGTTCTTGCTCTCGAGGGAGTGCAGCGAAGGTTTACCAGACTGATTCCTGGGATGGCAGGACTGACGTATGAGGAGAGGTTGAGTTGGTTAAGGATTATATTTGCTGGAGTTCAGAAGAATGGTGGGGGGGGGCAGTGGATCCCATAGAAATCTATCAAATTCTAACACGATGAGCCAGGATTGATGCAGGAAGGATCTACCCACCCCCACCAGAGCTGACAGCCTGAGGATGTCTTTAGGACTGAGGTAAACCTTTAGGACTGAGAAATCTCTTCACCCAGAGAGTGACACGACTACTACTGTGGAATTTGCTATCACAGAAAGTAATTGAGGCCAAAACATTTTGTTTTCAAGAAGCAGTTTGATATAGCTCTTGGGGGAAAAGGAGATCAAAGGATATGTGGGAAAGCCAGGATCAGGCTATTGAGTTGGGTGATCAGCTGCGATCATAATTAATGGCAGACCAGGCTCGAAGGGCCGAATGGCCTGCTCCTATTTATTATTGTCACATGTATTAGCATACAGTGAAAGATATTGTTTCCTGTGTGTTGTACAGACAAAGCATACCGTTCATAGAGAAGGAAAGGAGAGGGTGCAGAATGTAGTGTTACAGTCATAGCCAGGGTGTAGAGAAAGATCAACTTAATGCGAGGTAGGCCCATTCAAAAGTCTGATGGCAGCAGGGAAGAAGCTGTTCTTGAGTTGGTTGGTACGTGACCTCAGACTTTTGTACCTTTTTCCCGACAGAAGAAGGTGGAAGAGAGAATGTCCGGGGTGCGTGGGATCCTTAATTATGCTGGCTGCTTTTCCGAGGCAGCGGGAAGTGGAGACAGAGTCAATGGATGGGAGGCTGGTTTGCGTGATGGATTGGGCTACGTTCACGACCTTTTGTAGTTCCTTGCAGTCTTGGACAGAGCAGGAGCCATACCAAGCTGTGATACATCCGGAAAGAATACTTTCTATGGTGCATCTATAAAAGTTGGTGAGAGTCGTAGTGGACATGCCAAATTTCCATAGTCTTCTGAGAAAGTAGAGGCGTTAGTAGGCTTAATCCTTCCCATCAATCACTGCTGTAAGAAGTGAGGATTGGTTTTATCACAGAACTGGCATTTAATCGTCCTTTACTGAGGTGTGATTATGTAACTATCATCCATTAGGAGCAGTTTTCTAGAGAAATTGCTCTGCTGTTTGACATTGCTACAGGTTTGGTCCTGAATTTAGTTTGCTGTAGTTCATGGAGAATATTAATAGATTCCAAAGGCTGTTTCCTGTAGCGGGTTGTTTAAACTCTTTGCTGAGTATATTGACTTTGCTGTAAAATTCCCTGGTTTCTGTGACTCCTCAAATCCCACCCCACCCCCAAGTCATTGACTGGCATAGTAGTATTAATAGACACTCTACAGATCTACAGCCCAAAGAATTTGGCACTGATAGCATCCGAAGAGGCCGCAAGAAGGGGATTTTGAGAAAACAAGGTTCCCTTCCAAAATCTGTAGCGGGGCAGTGCAGGGGAAACTTTACTCACTATTTATTGGTATTTTGATGCTGCCACAGGCTGTGGGGACTTCCCTCACTGTAACACCATAATGTCCCAGGGACTGAACCATACTCTGCCTTTCCAGTCATTTTTATTTGGGTGAAAAATTCCATGTCACAATATTCCCCAAACATTTTTCATTGGAAATAGTTTTTGGGGATTTTGTAGTGAATCAGAGAAATGTGTTAGATTGCTTTGCAAAATGCAGATCATTTAACTTCAAGCATACCTGACCTCAGACTTTTGTATCTTTGTCTCTTCCATCGGGAAAATGTCTGGGCTGTGTGGGGGTCCTTAATTATGCTGGCTGCTTTTCCCGAGGCAGCAGGAAGTGTAGACGGAGTCAATGGATGGGAGGCTGGTTTGTGTGATGGACTGGGCTTCGTTCACGACCCTTTCTAGTTTCTTGCGGTCTTGGTCAGCGTAGGAGCCATACCAAGCTGTGATACAACCAGAAAGAATGCTTTCTATGGGCATCTGTAAAAGTTGTTGAGAGTCGTAGCGGACATGTCAAATTTCCTTAGCCTCCTGAGATCGGATTCTCATCCCCATTCTCCTGCCTTCTCCCCATAACCCCTGATCCCCTTATTAATCTAGAACCTATCTTTCTCCATCTTAAAGACACTCAATGACCTGGCCTCCTCTGCGGCAATGAATTCCACCGATTCGCCACCCTCTGACTGAAGAAATTCCTCCTCATCTCTGTTTTAAAGGATCATCCCTTTAGCCTGAGGTTGTGCCCTCTGGTTCTAATTTTTCCTACTAGTGGAAGCATCCTCTTCATGTCCACTCTATCGAGTCCTCGCAGTATCCTGTAAACTTCAATAAGATCCCCCCTCAACCTTCTAAACTCCGAGTACAGACCCAGAGTCCTCAATCGTTCCTCATACAACAAGCTGTTCATTCCAGGGATCATTCTTGTGAACCTGCTCTGGACCCTTTCCAAGGCCAGCATATCCTTCCTTAGATATGGGGCCCAAAACTGCTCACAATACTCCAAATGGGGTCTGACCAGAGCCTTATACAGCCTCAGCAGTACATCCCTGCTCTTGTATCCTCTCGACATGAATGCTAACACTGAATTTGCCTTCCTAACTGCCGACTGAACCTGCACGTTAACCTTGGAAGTCCTGACCCAGGGCTCCCAAGTTCCTTTGTGCCTCAGATTTCTGAAGCCTTTCCCCATTTAGAAAATAGTCTACGCCTCTATTCTTCCTACCAAAGTGCCTAACCTCTCACTTTCCCCACGTTGTATTCCATCTGCCACTTCTTTGCCCACTCTGCTAACCTGTCCAAGTCCTTCTGCAGCCTCCCCATTACCTGTCCGTCTTTGTATCATCCATGAATTTAGCAACAACGCCTTCAGTTCCATCTTCCAGATCATTTATGTATATCGTGAAAAGTTGTGGTCCCAACACTGGCCCCTGTGGAACACCACAGCTGAGTTCCTGGATTAATAGTCCAGCAATAATACCACTAGGCCACCGCCTCCCCGTCTCGTCTTATCCTCCCCTAACCCTCGATTCCCTTACTGATTAAAAAATCTGTCTATCTCCGCCTTGTAAGCATTCAATGACGCAGCCTCTGCAGTGCTCTGCAGTACAGAATTCCATAGATTCATTCCCCTCTGAGTGAGGAACTTCCCCCTCGCTTAGATTACGGTGGTTAGCACTGCTGCCTCACGGCGCCAGTGCTATTCCAGTCTTGGGTAATTGTCTGAGTGGAATTTGCACGTTCTCCCCGTGTTTGCGTGGGTTTCCTCTGGGTGCTCTGGTTTCCTTCCACAGTCCGAAAGATGTGCATGTTAGGGTGCATTGGCCATGCTAAATTGCCTCTCTTTGTCCAAAGATGTGCAAATTAGCTGGATTGGCCATTCTAAATAGCCCCTTCGTGTCCAAAGATGTGCAGGTTAGGTGGATTGGCTTGCTAAATTGTCCCTTGGTGCCCAAAGATGTGCAGGTTAGGTGCATTGGCCATGCTAAATGCATGGGATTACAGGCAGAGGGGAATGCTCTGTGTGTTCAGACCCAATGGTCCCAATGGTCCTGCACTGTATGGATTCGATGGATTTCCAGAAGACAGTTGATAAGGTGCTACATCAAAGCAGGCAGATATTTGATTATTATGGTTTGGGGAATGACATGTTGGCGTGAGTCGAAGGTTGGCCAGCAAACAGGAAACAGAGAAGGCATAAATGGGTCTCTTTCTGGTTGGCAGGATGTGACCTGTGGTTGCCACAGGAATCAGTGCTGGGGTCTCAACTGTTTACCTTTTATATAAATGGCTTGGATAAAGGGACTGAAGGGTTGTTGTCACAGTCATAGAGGTTTACAGCATGGAAACAGGCTCTTCGGCCCAACTTGTCCATGCCGTCCTTTTTTTTGGAACCACGAAGCTAGTCACGGTTGCCCGTGTTTGGCCCATATCCCTCTATACCCATCTTACCCATGTAACTGGGGTGGCACAGTGGCTAGCACTGCTGCCTCCCAGTGCCAGGGACCCGGGTTCGATTCCAGCCTCGGGTCACTGTCTGTGTGGAGTCTGCATGTTCTCCCCTGTGGATTGGCCGTGCTAAATTGCCCCTTAGTGCCAGGGAGACTAGCTAGGGTAAATGCATGGGGTTATGGGGATAGGGCCTGGGTGGGATTGTGGTCGGTCAGACCCAATGGGCCGAATGGCCTCCTTCTGCACTGTAGGGATTCTGTGATTCTATCTTGTTTTTTGAAGATAATCAACGATGATATTTTGGTGTCCAAAACATTTGCGTAAAAAAAAGGCAAGGGAAAGTTGCATTTCTCTAGCACCTTTCATGACCTTGGGTGTCCTAAAGCACTTTACAACCAATGAATTTGTTTTGAAGTGTAGTCACTGTTGTAGAGTAGGAAATCAGTTTGCACACAGCTAGCTCCCAGCATTGTTAAAATGATCAGATAATCTGTTTTAATGCTCTTTGTTCGGAGATAAATATTGACCTGGGTAGTGTGGGGCAATAACACTCCTGCTTTTCTTTAAATAGTCCCATGGAATCTGTTGCATCTACCTGAGAGGGCTGATGGGACGTCGCTTTAATGTCTCATCTGCACCTCTGATAATGCAGCGCTCCCTTAGTACTGCATTGCGAGCATTTGCCTAGATTAATTGCTTAAGGCTGTTGTGTGACTTGAATCCACAAGCCTCTTACTCTGGGTAAGGGGTGAAAGTGTTAACCAACTAAATCACAGTTGGCGATTTCATCATTTATTATTGTCACATGTATTAGTATACAGTGAAAAGTATTATTTCTTGCGTGCTATGCAGACAAAGCATACCGTTCATCAAGAAGGGAAGGAGAGAGTGCAGAATGTTGTGTTACAGTCATAGCTAGGTTGTAGAGAAAGGTCAATTTAATGCGAGGTAGGTCCATTCAAAAGTCTGATGGCAGCAGGGAAGAAGCTGTTCTTGAGTCGAAGGAAGAAGGTGGAAGAGAGAATGTCCGGGGTGTACGGGGTCTTTAATTATGCTGGCTGCTTTGCCGAGGCAGCGGGAAGTGTAGACAGAGTCGGTGGATGGGAGGCTGGTTTGCATGATGGACTGAGCTTCGTTCACGACCCTTTGTAGTTTCTTGTGGTCTTGGACAGAGCAGGAGCCATACCAAGCTGTGATACAACCAGAAAGAATACTTTATCTATGGTACATCTATAAAAGTTGGGGAGAGTCATAGCGGACATGCCAAATTTCCTAATCTTCACGATACCTCAAATGTGTCTGAGTTTTTCACATGCAGTAAATTACAGAGTGCGAGTTATGCAGGAAATCTCAGTGGCCAGTTTGAACACTGATTCCACAAGTTAAGAGAATCCGTTCTTCTGTTTTAAGAGGAATAGGTTATGATCAACAACTGAAGAATCCAGAACATTAATGAGCTGACGGTATGATGGGCATCTTTCCATCTGTGGGAGAGGTTGGGAATGTGGCCTCAGAGCGATGGTGAGATCAGATCACTTGCTCTCAAGGGTTGAATAAGTCGATTCTGGAACGGTAAAGTCTGCCACAAGTGCCACACATGAGGCAATCCTCTGCATCTCTCAATCGTCAGCTCAATTTTCCCACTTGTTGTGACTGATGTTGAGGGCTTTTGTGCCTCTCTTGAGGGAATCCTTGAATTGGAGCTTTGGGCGTCCTGCTGGCTTCTTGGAATGGGTCCTGCATATAGAATATCTTTGGAGACGCTATAGTTAAGAGAGCCCACCAACGTCGCTACTTTCTCGGAAGAGTAAGGAAATTTGGCATGTCCACAACGACTCTTACCAACTTTTTCAGATGCACCATAGAAAGCATTCTGGTTGTATCACAGCTTGGTATGGCTCCTGCTTTGCTCAAGACCGCAAGAAACTACAAAGGATTGTCAATGAAGCCCAGTCCATCACTCCAACCAGCCTCCCACCCACTGACACTGCCTACATTTACCGCTGCCTCAAAAAATCAGCCAGTATATTCAAGGACCCCACGCAACCCGGACATGTTCTCTTCCACCTTCTTCCGTCGAGAAAAAGATACAAAATTCTGAGGTCACGTACCAACCGACTTGAGAACAGCTTCTTCCCTGCTGCCATCAGACTTTTGAATGGACCTACCTCTCATTAAGTTGATCTTTCTCTACGCCCTAGCTATGACTGTAACACTACATTCTGCATCCTCTCCTTTCCTTCTCTCTTGGGCGGCACTTTAGCACAGTGGTTAGCACTGCTGCTTCACAGCTCCAGGGACCTGGGTTCGAATCTCGGCTCGGGTCACTGTCTGCGTGGAGTTTGCACATTCTCCCTGTGTCTGCGTGGGTTTCCTCCGGGTGCTCCGGTTTCCTCCCACAGTCCAAAGATGTGCGGGCTAGGTTGATTGGCCATGCTCAATTGCCCCTTAGTATCCTGGGATGCATAGGTTAGAGGGATTAGTGGGTATATATATAGGGATAGGGCCTGCGTGGGATTGTGGTTGGTGCAGACTTGATGGGCCGAATGGCCTCTTTCTGCACTGTAGGATTCTATGAATGTATGCTTTGTCTGTATAGCGTGTAAGAAACAATACTTTTCACTGTATACTAATACATGTGACAAATCGAATCACTTCCCATCCTGTTCACATGCCCAAACCTTCTCCATTTGATTAGCACCAATATCCTTGGCGTGCCTCCTGCCCAAGAGCTACCTCATCTCTGATTGTCTTTCCATGTGATGCTGAGGAATTGTCGCAGGCGCCAGAGATGGAAATTGGGTCTTTTTCTTAATAGGAAACAGAAGGCCACACGGCCTATAATGCTGCGGCTGTAATCTGGAACAATTTAATGCTAGGTTCAGCAATTAAGTTCTTTTCTTTGTGAGAGTCTGTTGTTTTCTGGAGTCTGAAGCTTTGGCTTAAAGTCAAGATTTGCAAATCTGAGATTTGTATTTATTAAACTGCACTTTGTCCCAGAGAGAGAAAATGGCTGGAGGCTCAGATCTGCATGTTGTTGATCTGCAGTGAAACTCTGGGAGTTCTGTTATCAGGCTGCGATTACGAGGAATCCTTTAGTTGTTCTGATAAAGTGCAAGTGTGTAAAAGATGAGGAAATCAGAGAGAGGGGGTCATCTTCAGTTTTCTTTCCCTCTGGCGTGCTCTTGTCTCGACTCGGGGCTCCTGCTATTTCAGGTCACGAAGAGTAACATGAAGGATCAGAATTCTCTCCAGAGCGGTACTAGATGAATGAAGAGCAGGGGAGTTCTCTCTACTGTCCTGCCCAATATTTAATCCTCGATCAGCATCACAGAAACAGCATTGTCTGTTTTTTTTTAATTCATTCGTTAGCACATTGCTGGCTGGCCAGTATTTATTGTAAGAAGTTTGACAACACCAGGTTAAAGTCCAACAGGTTTATTTGGTAGCAAAAGCCACACAAGCTTTCGAAGCTCTAAGCCCCTTCTTCAGGTGAGTGGGAATTCTGTTCACAAACAGAGTTTATAAAGACACAGACTGAATTTACATGAATAATGGTTGGAATGCGAATACTTACAACTAATCAAGTCTTTAAGAAACAAAACAATGGGAGTGGAGAGAGCATCAAAACAGGCTAAAAAGATGTGTATTGTCTCCAGACAAGACAGCCAGTGAAACTCTGCAGGTCCACGCAACTGTGGGCGTTACAAATAGTGTGACATGAACCCAATATCCCGGTTGAGGCCGTCCGCGTGTGTGCGGAACTTGGCTATCAGTTTCTGCTCAGCGACTCTGCGCTGTCGTGTGTCGCGAAGGCCGCCTTGGAGAACGCTTACCCGAATATCAGAGGCCGAATGCCCGTGACCGCTGAAGTGCTCCCCAACAGGAAGAGAACAGTCTTGCCTGGTGATTGTCGAGCGGTGTTCATTCATCCGTTGTCGCAGCGTCTGCATAGTTTCCCCAATGTACCATGCCTCGGGACATCCTTTCTTGCAGCGTATCAGGTAGACAATGTTGGCCGAGTTGCAAGAGTATGTACCGTGTACATGATGTCCCGAGGCATGGTACATTGGGGAAACTATGCAGACGCTGCGACAACGGATGAATGAACACCGCTCGACAATCACCAGGCAAGACTGTTCTCTTCCTGTTGGGGAGCACTTCAGCGGTCACGGGCATTCGGCCTCTGATATTCGGGTAAGCGTTCTCCAAGGCGGCCTTCGCGACACACGACAGCGCAGAGTCGCTGAGCAGAAACTGATAGCCAAGTTCCGCACACACGCGGACGGCCTCAACCGGGATATTGGGTTCATGTCACACTATTTGTAACACCCACAGTTGCGTGGACCTGCAGAGTTTCACTGGCTGTCTTGTCTGGAGACAATACACATCTTTTTAGCCTGTCTTGATGCTCTCTCCACTCCCATTGTTTTGTTTCTTAAAGACTTGATTAGTTGTAAGTATTCGCATTCCAACCATTATTCATGTAAATTGAGTCTGTGTCTTTATAAACTCTGTTTGTGAACAGAATTCCCACTCACCTGAAGAAGGGGCTTAGAGCTTCGAAAGCTTGTGTGGCTTTTGCTACCAAATAAACCTGTTGGACTTTAACCTGGTGTTGTCAAACTTCTTACTGTGTTTACCCCAGTCCAACGCCGGCATCTCCACAGTATTTATTGCCCATCCCTAGTTGCCTGAGGGCAGTTGAGTCAACCACATTGCTGGGGTCTGGTGTTACATAGAGGCCAGACCAGGTAAGGACGGCAGATTTCCTTCCCTAAAGGACATTAATGGATTTTTCCCGACAATCGACAATGGTTTCATGGTCATCAGTAGATTCTGAATTCCAGATATTTTTCATTGAATTCAAATTCCACCATCTGCCATGACAGGATTCGAACCTGGTTCCCCAGAACATTAGCTGAGTTTCTGGATTAATAGTCCAGGGAGAATCTCATTGGGCCATCGCCACTCCAACATTGCTGTTTGTGGGAGTTTGCTGTGTGCAGTTTGCTGAGTTTCTTACGCTAAAACTCTTACTGTGTTCACCCCAGTCCAACGCTGGCATCTCCACATCATTTCTTACACTACAACAGTGACTATGCTTCGACAGTACTTAGTTGGCTGTAAAGCGAGTTCTGTTTGAAGTGTTTAATGATGATGCTCATGGGCATCATATCGGACAGCTTGGTGACCTTTCCCTGGCCGTCATTTTCACATATTGGCCATTAGTTTCCAAATTCCGCAACCCGTTGGGAATTGTCGGAACAAGAAAAGGGCCTTTTGATGTGCGCACAGCTGGAATGTGGTGTCAGTGACTCCAGCTCGAGTTGACGCACTTAAACTGATAAAGAAATCACTTTCCTGTCATCTGTAAAACATAGAGTGGACCTCGTGCATCTATGAATTGAGTTGTAATGCTTTCCAGAAATATTGTAATGCTTAATGCGAGTTCACCCAACACTATATCGGCAGCTGTAGAGTTATGGTGAAATCTTCTGAAACAGCTTAGTAACTGCAGCACTAATGCACTGGGCTCAGTGGAATACACTGAAAGATGGTCAGTGAAGATAACTTAGTTAATTGATCCTGTTTCTATACTGGCAGGGTGTGTGTTCATGATGTGGAGATGCCGGCATTGGACTGGGGTAAACACAGTAAGAAGTCTAACAACACCAGGTTAATAGCCAGGTTCCGCACACATGAGGACGGCCTCAACCGGGATATTGGGTTCATGTCACACTATCTGTAACCCCCACAACCTGTCTGGATGTGCAAAATCTCACGAGCTGTCCTGTCTGGAGACAATACACATCTCTTTAACCTGTGCTTAATGCTCCCTCCACTCACATTGTCTGTACCTTTAAGACTTGATTACCTGTAAAAACTCACATTCCAATCATTATTCATGTAAATTGAGTTTGTGTCTTTGTGCCCTGTTTGTGATCAGAACTCCCACCCACCTGACGAAGGAACAGCCTGTTCCGAAAGCTCGTGGCTTTTGCTACCAAATAAACCTGTTGGACTTTAACCTGGTGTTGTTAGACTTCTTGGGGTGTGTGTTCAGCATTGTATCGTCCCAATTCCATTGCACCTCACCCCCTGCCGCACGTGGGCACACACAACTGGCCAATCTGGGTAAATTAGAGGGGCTTTAGATTGGTACCACTGGTCGGCGCAACATCGAGGGCAGAAGGGCCTGTACTGCGCTGTTATGTTCTATGTTCTAATCCCTTGGATTAGCTGCAGAAACACACAAGAGAAAGAGAACCTGGGCCAATTTAAGGTTAAAACTGGGAATATATCTCTCTGACCTCTAAAGATGTTACTGATTGAGTGTCACATACCCCATGTCAGTAACACACGTGCCTTCGATATAAGATTGTTAGTCACTTACAGGATCTAGTCTCGCTCCCTCAATCTCGTGTCCACTTCTGAACTGTATTCAGCGTATCTACAAGATCCAACATGGGTGGCGTGGTGGCACAGTGGTTAGCACTGCTACCTGACTGTAATTCCCGGCTTGGGTCACTGTGTGGAGTTTTCACATTCTCCCCGTGTCTGCGTGGGTTTCCTCCCACAGTCTGAGAGATGTGCTGGTTAGGTACATTGACCCGAACAGGCGTCGGAGTGTGGCGACTAGGGGAATTTCACAGTAACTTCATTGCAGTGTTAATGCCAGCCTTGCTTGTGACTAATGAATAAACTTGAGGAAGAGGCCATTTGGCCTGTCATGTGGACACTATTCTAGATGTGACCTGATCAAATTCTGATGAGAGGTCACTGACCTGAAATGTTAACTCTTTCTCCCTTCAAAGATATAACTAGAAGCTGTTGAGTATTTCCAGTAATCACACAGAATAAAGGAGCAGGAGGAGAGTGGCAGAGACATGGTAGCGGAAAGCCTGAAATGGTGGTGGAGACACAGGATAAAGGAGTGCCAGCAGAGTGGAGACAGGATTACAGAGCTGCAGGAGACGTGTAAGGGACAGTGTGTTAATAGCTAGCCTAGGGCACCGGAATTGAAATACGTCTGTAAATAAAACTAAAACGTAAAATAACCAAATAGTTATAATTACACAGGTATGTGTTTTAGGTGTTTATTAAGAGAAGCATGACTTATAGTTGTAGATGGTGCTAGCATTTAATAAGCACAGTAAATTCTAACGTACTTAGGAATTATTAGTGAATTAACTAAATATCATAAACAACAGGACAGATGCCTGGGTGGGATTGTTGACAGTGCAGACTCGATGGGCTGAATGGCCTCCTGCACTGTAGGGATTCTGACTCCCTTTTACGGGTGCAGCATCTGTGGAGAGAGAAAGCAAGCGAATGTTCCAAGCCTAGTATGACTCTTCAGAACTATATTATAAATAAATACAAGTGTGGCTGTTGTTTTTATATTGAGCTATTAGACGATGCATCACGCTCATTGAAAGCCCTGTGATGTTGGTCTTGGGATTTCAACAATTTGGTGTCCAAGTCCTTCTGCGTAGCAGTCTTGAGCTCGTGATCCAGCATAGTCATAGCCTTTTTCAACAGAGAAAGAGGCCCTTCGACCCATCATGTCTGTACTGATCACCAAGCACCCTTCCATTCCAATCCCACCCTCCAGCAGCCGGCCCACAGCCCTGCACGCCGTGGTGGACACAAACTTGGGATTACATTATTGCAACTTACAATATGTTTACCGATTTTTGAAACAGTAAAGTAAAATTGAAGTTTATTAGTGTCACAAGTAGGCTTACATTAACCTTGCAATGAAGTTACTGTGAAAATCCCCTAGTCGCCACACTCTGGTGGCAGTTCGGGTACAATAAGGGAGAATTTAGCATGGCCAATGCACCTAACCAGCGTGTCTTTCGGATTGTGGGAGGAAACTGGAGCACCCGGAGGAAACCCACGCAGACACGGGGAGAACATGCAGACTCTGCACAGACAGTGACCCAAGCTGGGAATTATAGCCGGGTCCCTGGCGCTGAGAGGCAGCAGTGCTAACCACTGTGCCACCTTGCCGCCACTAGGCACCTACCAGAACCAACCATTCCCGTACCTCACTCAGTACCTGCCATCTTTTTCTTCTAGCCTGGGATAATGTGGACATGAGTCATGCTCACACTGAGCTTCATTGACACTTTGCATGTCCTCCTATTTAAATTTGAAAGAAACGTAATCCAGCATTGTTGAATGATGTGTTCTCGGCCATTGTGATGTGTACCCCTACTGCTCAGAGTTCAACCTTTGCCAGGTGGTCTCTGTTCTACGGCACATTAGGATAGGGTGATTGAAGTTGGGGAGTTGTGCTAGCGATAAGCCCACCTCTAGGGAAATGTATCCTTTTCTGGTGGCAGACAGTTTTGCTCACCAGAGACTCAACTCATCACTTCATATCCTAAGGCGTACTCATTAGAATTCATACTCTTGCAGACAGGTAGCGAGTGATTGAATTACCTGTGACCCTGTAACAGCTGGTAAACCAGGGGTGAGACAATGTAGATGTATTTATTGTTATCTGGCAGATTCTCTTTTCCTCCCAATTTGCCGTTATGTAGTTCACTCGAAGCACTGTTACCTTCCCCTGCAATGAAGTGTTTCACTGCATTGAGTTGTGTATTCATTGTACAGCTCAGTAGCAGTAGGAACATGTGCGTCATGAGGTTCTTGCTGTGTTCATGTTCAGCTGCATTAGCTCACCAATCCATTTGTGGAAGCAGAGTGTTCCATGCCCTCTTCCTCCTTCTCTAGTGTCAGTGATTTTTCAGTAGCTGTGCTTCCCTTGCAAGTTTCAGGCTTCCCGCTCCACTTGGGTTCAGCATGACTCTCCTTAATAGCTCCTTCTGTCCTGAAAGCAAGCCCAGCCAATTGCCATAGTGACATTTATTTTTACACTAGTTCAACAACCATTTATTTATGTGCTTGGTTTCCATGGTGAACTCTTCCTTCACCAAGTGCCAAGTCTGCTTGTATTTTGTTTCCTGTTGTTGAGCTTTGAGACAATTTTCATATGTCTGCCTCCAGCCCCTCTAGGACTTGCTCCGTGTGGGCCATTCATTATGTAAGTCCGTTTCTGTTCCCTACATTACCTCTTTGAATCTCTGTTTACTTACGTGCAACCCCAACTCTAAATATCTAGTCATGTTTACATGCTGTCCATATAATGTGGCTGTCCACTTAGCTGGCAACAGTAAGGAGTCTAACAACACCAGGTTAAAGTCCAACAGGTTTATTTGGTAGCAAATGCCACTAACTTTCGGAGCACTGCTCCTTCAAGGAGCAGCGCTCCGAAAGCTAGTGGCATTTGCTACCAAATAAACCTGTTGGACTTTAACTTGGTGTTGTTAGACTCCTTACTGTGTTTACCCCAGTCCAATGCCGGCATCTCCACATCACTTAGCTGGGCAACAGTAGCCTTGCAATCTGCATTGGTATGTTGGGTTCATATGGGATACTCATTCTGTGGGGTATCATCAAATCCCTGCAGTGCAGAAGGAGGCCATTCGGCTCATCAAGTCTGAACCGATATCCGACAGAGCATCTTACCCAAGGCCCCTCTCCTGCCCTATCCCTGTAGCCCCACGGCTAATCCCTCTAACCTACACATCTTTGGACACTTGAGGGGTGATTTAGCATGGCCAATCCACCTAACCTGCACATCTTTGTGGACTGTGGGAGGAAACCCATGCAGACATGGGGAGAACGTGTAAACTCCACTCAGACAGACACCCAAGGCCGGAATTGAACCCGGTTCCCTGGCATTGTGAGGCAGTAGTGCTAACCACTGCTGCTATGCTGATTTTTGATTCGAATGTTGATGTACATTCCTGTTGCCCTTGTATTGAGGCATTGTAGGGTATTACCATTGCATGCTTTACTTGCTACATATCAAACATTGAAACATCTAAATCAAGTCACTGATATAAACCATAACCCTTCCTACAGCATCTTGAGATGTCGCTAGCAATTACATCAATAACTCACATTCCAAGGACGACTTCAGGAAATAGGAACAGGAGTAGGCCATTCACTCCTTCCAGCCTGATGCAGCATTTGATTAGATCACGGCTGATCTGTATCTTAACTCCATTCACCTGTCTTGGTTCCATAACCGTTGATATTCTTCCTTATCAACTCCTGCATCTCCTTTTTGAACATTTTGATTGACAATTTGACCTGTTGATTGAAAGCTCGTCATTTTTGACTGCTTACATTTCACTCAACAAGACTAGATGAGTAAGTCCCAGAGGCTATCTGTTTAATTACATCTGGGCGGCACGGTAGCACAGTGGTTAGCACTGCTGCTTCACAGCTCCAGGGACCTGGGTTCGATTCCCGGCTTGGGTCACTGTCTGTGTGGAGTTTGCACATTCTCCTCGTGTCTGCGTGGGTTTCCTCCGGGTGCTCCGGTTTCCTCCCACAGTCCAAAGATGTGCGGGTTAGGTTGATTGGCCATGGCAAATTGCCCCTTAGTGTCCTGAGATGCGTAGTTTAGAGGGATTAGTGGGTAAAATATGTAGGGATATGGGGGTAGGGCCTGGGTGGGATTGTGGTCGGTGCAAACTCGATGGGCCGAATGGCCTCTTTCTGTACTGTAGGGATTCTATGATAATGCAGTGTTTTAACTATGTCTGGTTAATCTCTCCAACGATTCTGCCCAATGATCGTGTTATTAAATTTGATTATTGTGCTTAACCATCTGAAAGCAATGGTCAGTGCCGTCCTCCAAGATTTTGGTAGTGGAGAGTACAGTGATCATGGGGCCATCCATCAAAGGTACTGGGGTGATGACTGGGCTCTCATTCAAAACCAGCATGACGATCAGGTTGCACAAATCATAGAATGGAATCATGCAGCACAGAAGCAGCTATTCAGCCCATCAAACCTATGCCGGTTCTTTGGAAGAGCGCTCAAATTAATTACCACCGCCCACATTTGCCCTGCAATTTTCTTTCCACAATGAGATCTGCCTCCATCACCAATTCAGGCAGTGGGCCACAGATCATGCTCATTTGTTACGCTTACAAAACATCATCTCTCCTACGGCTCTTTTGCCAATTAGTTAATATCTGTGCACTCTGGTTTCTGGTCCTCCCACCAGGGGAAACTTCTCCCTACTCTTATCAAAACCTTTCATAATTTTGGACATCTTTATTATTGCTTCCTTAATCGTCTCTGCTGTGAGAACAATCTCTGCAGTCACTTCTCACAACTCGAGTCCCTCGTCCCAGGGAACGAATGTTTTCTACCCCATTTCTGTCCAAACTTGGATGATGTCCAGTTCTGCTGTAAAACACCAGAGGCTTTTTTTAATCATTGGAGCATTTGCGGATAGACCGAGCTCTTGGAATTAAAAGCACGCACCCCCACCCAGTCTTGACACTATGCCAGAAAATCATTGATGATGCAGCATCTGAAGAGGCGGCCATTTAGGACTGAGTTGAGAAATCTCTTCACAGCAAGGGTTGTGAATCTTTGAAATTCTTTACCCATGGTACATCAGTGTGTTGCAGGCTTTGATGTCAGCCTTTCAATTAATCACAGCTTTACCCTTCAAGTAACCAGACCAAGTCACGGAGTTCTCTTAAACAGGTGTTTTAATCTCAGCTCGGACCCTGGAAAGTCACAGCTCTGTCTGTAACTAGCCAGAGTGCAGGATTCAGAAATGCACGAGCAATTATTGTTTCAAATTCGATTACAAGTAATTAGCATATACCAATCACATTTTAGGAGTTATCTCAAGCCACTCAGTTATTGATTAGGGTTATATCACTCCGATATTACCTTAATCGCAATCACCTTGCGCTTGCTTCATTATAATATCCAATCAGCGTGATGACTTAATACATCATTGTTCGAAGTGATCATTGTCCCAGCTTGTGTCTGTATATCGCTCACTTTTTCCAGGCACAGATGTTTAATGAATTTTCTCAGACTAATGGCCTTGATGCCTATCTGTGAAGGCTCTTATAAGAAGACATTTTTTTCTTCACAGCAATTTCTGTGATTTTTAAACTTGTGTGACTATTAACCCTTTCCGTTGTATCTGCGATTGTTAAGTTTTGGGGCATTCAGCAAATCGAAGGATATGAGGAGAGAGTGTAAAGTGGAGCTGATGTACAAGCCGGGTGGCACAGTGGTTAGCACTGCTGCCTCACAGCGCCAGGGATCCGGGTTCGATTCCGGCCTCGGGTGACTGTCTGTGTGGAGTCTGCAAGTTCTCCCCGTGTCTGTGTGGGTTTCCTCCCACAGTCCAAAGATGTGCGGGTTAGGTTGATTGGCTATTCTAAAATTAGAGTCAGAGGTTTACAACATGGAAACAGGCCCTTTGGCCTAACTTGTCCATGCCGCCCTTTTTTTTGTTAAAACACCTAAACTAATCCCAATTGCCCGCATTAGGTCCATATCCCTCTATACCCATTGTACCCATGTAACTATCTAAATGCTTTTTAAAAGATAAAATTGTACCCGCCTCTACTACTACCTCTGGCAGTTTGTTCCAGACACTCACCACCCTGTGTGTGAAAAAATTGCCCCTCTGGACACTTTTGTATCTCTCCCCTCTCACCTTAAACCTATGCCCTCTAGTTTTAGACTCTCCTACCTTTGGGAAAAGATATTGACTATCTACCTTGTCTATGGTATTTCTGGGGAATCTCTTGTGTAGTCACCGATGGTTATGCAGCAGCCCAAAAATGCTCCACGAGCAATGAGATTTAATGAGTTGACCATTTGTGAGGCTGCTACATTATTAGAGATGAGGGGTTGAAATAGAAACCTGGCAGCGGATAAGTTACCTGAGTGGATGCAGCAGTACTTAATTGCAGATTAATGTTGGGTTAGGACTGAGTGAAGTGAGTTGCAGCAATTCTGTCTCCCACCCTCCAACTGTTTCTAATTTTGAGTGAAGACTTTGATTCACAGGCTTGTTCTAAATTGCGTAGGTTCTAAGATGATAGTAAGCTACAGGTGGCAGTTGAGTCTAATGCAGCCAGTGATCTGTAACGGATGTCAGCTGTCAGAATGGTGCACAAGATTGGTCATGGGTAAATGTAAGGTATATCGTGGAGTTACAAATTGCTGTATGTACTCGATGAAAGATGTCAGACTAGCCAAAGGTAAAATTGAGGTTGAGACTGACCTAAAGGTAATGAACTGAACAGGTTTGCCCACAGTACAGCAACAATCAAAGTAAATTAAATACTGGGATTGGAGTGCAAGTCAGGGATGACAAGCTGAAACTCTCAGGCTATGGTGCATTGAGTTCTAAGTATAGTTTTGTTCACCTAGATCCAGAGGGAATGTTAAAACCCTGAAGGTGGTGTGGAGAATTGTTATGTATTATGTGCTCACTCACTCACCTACATTGACTCCCCAAGCTGCCAGAGGTAGTAGTAGAGGTGGGTACAATTTTGTCTTGGGTCACTGTCTGTGTGGAGTTTGCACATTCTCCCCGTGTCTGCGTGGGTTTCCTCCGGGTGTCTGGTTTCCTCCCACGCTCCAAAGGTGTGCGGGTTAGGTTGATCATGCTAAATTGACCCTGGTGTCAGGGGATTAGCAGGATGAATATGTGGGGTTACGGAAGTAGGGCCCGGATGGGATTGTTGTTGGTTACAGACTCGATGGGGCAAATGGCCTCCTGTACTGTAGGGATTCTGTGATTCTATGAAACCATCTAATGCTCAGGAACTCATTGAAGCGAGAGAGGCTAGATTGGGCTGAATAGCTGACTATATTTGTCTTGTAGTCAATGGATTAGCTAAACGGTGTGGAATTATTACACAGTCAGATGCATGTCCTGAGAGATTTATGTAATGGGATTATATCAGATGTTAGTTTTTATTGTAGATTTGGATGATCATTGGTCGCCGGTGACTAGTACGATCAGACTAGCATCCTGGGGTCGTTCAGCTCTGCTGGTGGTAGATTATAAGTACCTTAAGATATTTAGTTGTCATAATGATCTGTAAATGAATGAGTTGTCTGACAAGACTGGTTCCCAAAAAGATTAATTACCCTTTTCACATGCATCAAAGTTCTGGCAGTTAATCTGTTCTTTACGTCAAAGCTGTCTTGGCAAAGATGAAAAATGCAGAGCAGTCCATGAGCATAAAGCTGTGGATATGTCAAGTATTATATACCTTGCTTGGCAATGTCAGATTACAAATTAATTACCGCTATTGCTCTGAATTAGTCCTGCTTTGCACTGAGAGACACTAGTCTTTCATCACTAATGCACTGTTGCTCTGGAAAAATCTATTCTCGGCTTTGTGGAAGCAGCTTCTTCCCCCTAGAACTTTAAAAGAGGCCAACACTGTTGAAGGAATTGCACAATGTCTGTGCTGTGCTGACAGGGGTAAGTCATCAGAAACCACACTGACACGAGATTTGTAGTCCTTGGATCACTTCTCCTTTCTAATGTTGCACCACTGTATGTACATTCCCCAGGTTAGATGCAGCATGAGCTATACGCCATTACCCCAACTCCAGTACAGCGCCCTGATAGTAACACTGGCAGCATGATTTCTCTCAGCCATCACTTGTGAGACTTCTAAGGAAGACTTCAGTGTCCTTTTTTTTTTATTCGTTCATGGGATGTGGGCATTGCTGGCTGGGCCAGCATTTATTGTCCATCTCTAATTGAAGGGGCAGTTAAGAGGCTAGGAGACATTAGTTATGATGTGGAGATGCTGGTGTTGGACTGGGGTGGGCACAGTAAGAAGTTTCAACACCAGGCTAAAGTCCAGCAGGTTTATTTGGAATCACGAGCTTTCGGACCGCTGCTCCTTCATCAGGTGAGTGAAGGAGCAGTGCCCCGAAGGCTTGTGATTCCAAATAAACCTGTTGGACTTTAGCCTGGAAAAGACATTAGTGAGTCAGATGGATTTTTGCAACAACCAACAATGGGTTTCATCATCAGACTTTTAATTCCGGATTTTTATTGAATTCAAATTTCACCATCTCCCATGGTGGGATTTGAACCCAGTGCGTTAGCCTGGGTGTCTCTCAATTACTAGTTGAGTGACAATACCACTACCTCATTGAGCCACATTGTAGAGTTGTGTGAGGTGGGTTAAGTAGAATATTTTGAGAGCGTTCACCAGCCTTTCCCTAACGTTTAATACAATTCCTCTTATTTGCAAGTGACGCCAAGTTAGTGGCAGGAAATACTCCAAGCGGAGGAGGACTTGCAACAAATTGCAAGACAACATTAATAAATCAGCAGAATAGGAATATAATTGGCCAATGAATTTCAACGCTGCGAAATGTGACATGTTATATTTTGGTAAGAAAAATAAGGTCACATATTGCAGCACTTGGAAAATAAGAGTCTAAATAGGGTAGTAGTGATGCAGGTCAGTAAGGACTTGACAAAAATAAATTAAACACTCATTTTTGCTTCTGGAGAGAGAAAGTTGGAAAGTAGCTAAGCTTATGCTAAATTTGTGTCAAACCTTGATTCGGCCACACTTGGAGTAGTGTGCATGTTTCTGGTTGCGATATTATGAAAAATATGCAGACGCTGGGCAGGGCACAGAAAACATGACAAGGGCAATTCCAGAAATGCAGGAGTACAGGAAAGGATGAGCAGGCAGGGTGACTGAGTAGTGACCTAATAGAAGTTTGTTAAAGTTATGAAAGGTTTTGACAACGTAGATACAGGGGGAAAGTTTCCAGATGTGGAGGAGAGTAATGTTCAATGATGTCAATATGAGATAGCAAGAAATTTAACAGGGAGTTCAGAAAAAAACAACTACTTATTAACCGGGTTTTTGGAACTCACTAGCGCAAGGAATATTTGTCAACGGCTATGGATGCATTTAGTGGGAATCTAGATAAATGCACGAGCGGGAAAGGAATAGAGTTAAATGAGAAAAGATGCGAGGAGGATGAATGGAGCTGAACGACCTATTTCTGCACTGTATATTCGATATAATTCCTTCTGGCACTAACTTTCCAAAGCACATTATTTCTTTATGCCTGACCCTCTTGGAGACATCCAGTTACAAGACACTCCAAGCCACCCTGCTGAGAAATCCATGTAGTAATGTTTGTGTCTGGCTGATGTGGCGTGTGCACACGCCCCCTGGATAGAACTGAAATTACATTCCGAGAAATAATGAGCAAGAAGCAAGTCCTGGGCACCTCACAGGTGTGAGCCCAGGTACGGCTGGAGTTCAACCAGGTACAAACATGGAGCCTACACAACGCAGCATTGAGTCCCCACCCCTGATGCAACTCAGACTTTGGAATCTGTTAGGGCGTTGGCTTGTCTGATCTTCTGGGGCTGGGTGGGAAGATTCTCGGTCTGAAAGTAACCAGTCTATTCCTCGGTTGTCCCTTTTTTGCGTCTGGCTAGTTTGGGATTTGGGTCTGCCTAGGAGGGTTGCAGTCTTCCATCACCAAATCTTTCCTGGTAACCTTGCTCATTTAAATGTTTTTTTTATTCATTTATGGGTGTGGGTGTCGCTGGCTGGGCCAGCATTTATTGCCCATCCCTAGTTGCCTGAGGGCAGTTGAGAGTCAACCACATTGCTGTGGCTCTGGAGTCACATGTAGGTAAGGACGGCAGATTTCTGGAGTCACAGGTAAGGACGGCAGATTTCCTTCCCTAAAGGACATTAGTGAACCAGATGGGTTTTTCCGACAATCGACAATGGTTTCATGGTCATCGGTAGATTCTTAATTCCAGATTTCTTTTATTGAATTCAAATTCCACCATCTGCCGGGTAGGGATTCGAACCCGGGTCCCCAGAACATTAGCTGAGTTTCTGGATTAATAGTCCAGCGATAATACCACTAGATCATCACCTCCCTTCATGTTGGGGAAATAAGTATGTAGTTTTTTTTAAAGAAATAGCTCATCTAATTGACATCATAAGCAGTTCATGCATTAATTTTTGCTACATAATTGGGACAAGTCCTTAAATTATAACTATTTGAACTCTGGCCATTAACACCTCCATCACATTTCTCCCTCGTTGAAAACCGTTGAATTCTTGATCAGTCTTTGTCACCCATTCTAATCTCTCTTCCCAGCTGTCGTATTTTCCTTATGTCGACTTGTGAAGTATCTTCTAATTTTTCTTTATAAGGCACAATTTAAGTGTCAATTATTGATGTGACTTGCTGCCCAAGTTGCACTGATTTGTATAAAGATACCTAGGGGTGAGGAAATTAGTGATACCAAACCACTTAATCGACGGAAAGTGTTGGGAAAAAAAGGTGCCGGTCTGGCAGCATCTGTGTTTATTTATTAGTGTCACAAGTCGGCTTACATTAACACTGCGGTAAAGTTACTGTCACACTCGGACACCTGTTCGGGTACACTGAGGGAGAATTTAGCACTGCCAATGCACCAAACCAGCACTTTTTTTTTGGACTGAGAGGCAGCATGTCTTTCGGACTGTGGGAGGAAACCGGAGCAGCCTGGAGGAAACCCACTCAGACACGGGGAGAACGTGCAGACTCTGCACAGACAGTGACCCAAGCGGGAATCAAACCCGGGTCCCTGGCGCTGAGAGGCAGCAGTGCTAACCACTGTGCCACCCCCTGTGAAGAGAGTTTGTTCTGAAGAAGGGTCATGTAGAACTCGAAACATTACTGTTTCTTTCCAGTCTTCACAGCTTTCCGGTTTTTATTTCAGATTTCCAGCATCCGTGTTAACTTGCTTTTATTGATTTAATCAACATGAGCTGAGTTGCTTCTTTTCAACCTAACCATAATTACCTGTTTCATCAGGAGAGAATATTATTGGATGTAACTATTTCTGGTTTTGTTGTTACATGCTGCTAATTTCCCTTCTCCTCTTGGCTCTTTGTGCTGTTGGTATGGGCTGCGTGACGCAGCTTGTTCTCAATCATTACATGCATGCTAGTTCATGTGGCATTGTCAAATGAGATGAAAGATCTGTGTGTTTGTGGGGTTGAGCTTTCTGTACTGTTGTACAGCCTCAGTTACAGTTTACTTCCTCCGTTGCTCCTGCATATGCTTTTGTGTCTAAAGGCAATCTTAAAAAAAAACACTTGTACTGTAGATTTGCACCAGTTGATTCAACCCATCTCCCTGTTGTTTTTACTTGGCGTGGTCCTGTCTTATATGCAGACAGTGCACTTAACAATCTTCTGCACTTGCAACTGAAAATCAATAGCCATTGCGCTGGATGGTCATTGGGTTGTTAACCCTGAAGAAGGCATTCCGAGGCTATTTCAACACTTGGGAAGTGAATCTACACTGAAATCTACACTGGCACTGAAACAAATAGATTACCAACCATTTCCGCAGCATTGCCTCAGACACTTCAGACAAAGCAGGTGGAGGTTGCTTTGTGTTCTGAAGTAGGTTAGATGCGATGGAATAAAAGTGTGCCATTCACTTGGGAGCAGCTGACTGGCATAGTTGGTGTATTTATATCAACACTTGGTCTTTAGCAGGCCAGGTTGTCTTTGAATATTGAGGTGTGCGGTTACTGATACTGAGCTGCAGTTGAAGCAGTTTCCCTTCTCTCTCTGGAAGGTTCCTGGTTCCACGGCTTAGATTGCTAATGTCAAGCTTCTAATCAGTAATCTATCCCTAATTGCAGTGAGCACGGCTAAAGGTTTAACATAAGACCATAAGATGTAGGAGCAGAATTAGGTCATTCGGCCCATCGAGTCTGCTCTGCCATGGCTGATAAGTTTCTCGATCCCATTCTCCCACCGTTACCCCGTAACCTTTGATCCTCTTGCCAATCAGGAACCTATCTATCTCTGTCTTGAAGACCCTCAATGACCTGGCCTCCACAGCCTTCTGTGGCAATGAGTTCTATAGATTCAACACCCTCCGGCTGAAGAAATTCCTCCTCCTCTCATTTCTTAACTCTGAGGCTGTGCCCTCAGAGCCTCGTCTCGCCTACTAATGGAAACACCTTCCCCACATCCACTCTATCCAGGCCTTTCAGTACTCATGACGTGTTACAGCCCTGTTTTCAGTGAGTTGATTACCTAATGGGGTAAAATCATGTTTGATGAAGCGCGCTGAGCCCATAATCTAGAAGTCGATGGATCCGAAACCATTCTCTGCTGCTTGTATCAAAACAGAGCATTTGACTGCGATCTAATAACACAAAAAGCTGTTGGCCGGTTAGCTCAGTTGGTTAGAGCATGTGGCTAATAGCGCCAAGGTTGTGGGTTCAATGCTGGTGTTGGCCAGATGCAATTATGTATGCTTATACAATCCTGGCTCCTGTTAAGGGGAGGTGGTGGTGTAGGGGCATTGTAACTGGATTAGTAATCTAGGATAATGATCTGGTTCGAATCCCACCACAGCAGATGGTAAAACTGGAATTCAATAAATATCTGGAATTAAAGTCTAATGATGACAAATGACCAATGTTGTCAAATCCCATCTGGTTCACTAATAATGTGCTGGCCACATAGCCTAATGGATGAGTTATCTGTCTTGGGTGTGAGTTGCGTTGTAATTGGAGGATTGCTGGTTTTAGGGAGCAGAGTGGCGCAGCAGAAGTGTGCTGGGCCCATAACCCGCAGCATTGAAATCATCCTCTGCTATATACACCGAATCGGAACACTCGGCTGCTATCCAATATAATATCTGGAATAGAATTGTGTATTTGAAGAGAGGGACCATTGTAATTTTAACAGTGAATTTGAGGTGGGTTTATTTCGGAATTTTGAATACTGGGTTCTATCCTATTATACTTGTGTAAAGTTAAATTGCAGTTCCTCTCTCTTTCATGGTTGGACATGGCTGATGGTAACTGATGCCTGTACTAGCCATGACTCGGTTGTGGGTTTAAGTCTCACTCCAGAGACTTGTGTACAGGAATCTAGGCTGACACCCCAGTGCGGTGCTGTGGCACTCTACTGACTTCCAGGTGAGATGTTAAGGCCCTTTCTGTGCTTTTAGGTAGATACCAAAGATCCTACAACTTGATTCAGAGAAGAGCAGGGGAGTTATTCCAGGTGCCTGGCCAGTATTTATCTTTCCCAGCTGACTTCATTAAAACATACTACATTGAAACCGATTGAAGCAGGAGGTCATTCGGACTCTAGATGGGTTCAAAATTAATGAGGAGGTATATGAGGGTGGCACAGTGGTTAGCACCACTGCCTCCAGCGCCAGGGACCCGGGTTCGATTCCCGGCTTGGCTCACTGTCTGTGTGGAGTTTGTACGTTCTCCCCGTGTCTGCATGGGTTTCCTCCGGGTGCTCCGGTTTCCACCCACAGTCCAAAGACATGCTGGTTAGGTGCATTGGCCATGCTAAATTATCCCTCAGTGTACCCGAACAGGCACCGGAGTGTGGCGACTAGGGGATTTTCACAGTAACTTCATTGCAGTGTTAATGTAAGCCTACTTGTGACACTAATACATAAACTTTGGACAGGCGTCTATTATTAAGGCACCAGGACCAAATCAAATGCATGCAAGGAAACTGAGGGAAGTGAGATTGGAAATTGCAGAGGCACTGGCCATAATTTATCAGTTTTCTTTAGACATGGGGTGGTGCCAGAGGGCTGGAGCATCCCAAACTTTGCACCTTTGCTCAAAGCAAGGGTGTAAAGATAAGCCCAGCAACTGCAGGCCAGCCAATTTAATATTGGTGGTGGGAAAATGTCTAGAAGCAATAATTAGGGACAAAATTAAGGATGTGGAAAAGATTGAAAGGGTGCAGAGGAGATTTACAAGGATGTTGCCTGGATTGAGTGGCATGCCTTATGAGGATAGGCTGAGGGAGCTCGGTCTTTTCTCCTTGGAGAGACGAAGGATGAGAGGAGACCTAATAGAGGTGTATAAGATGTTGAGAGGCATAGATCGGGTGGACTCTGAGGCTTTTTCCCAGGGTGGAAATGGCTGCTACGAGAGGACACAGGTTTAGGGTGCTGGGGGGTAGGTACAGAGGAGATGTTAGGGGTAAGTTTTTCACACAGAGGGTGGTGGGCGAGTGGAATCGGCTGCTGTCAGTGGTGGTGGAGGCAAACTCAATAGGGTCTTTTAAGAGACTCCTGGATGAGTACATGGGACTTAATAGGATGGAGGGTTATAGGTAGGTCTAGAAGGTAGGGATGTGTTCGGCACAACTTGTGGGCCGAAGGGCCTGTTTGTGCTGTAGTTTTTCTATGTTTCTAAAATGAATATCCACATGGACAAATCTGAGTTCATTAAAAAACAGCCAATCTCAGTTTCTTGCGGGAAAATTGTGTTTAACGAACTTGCTGGAGTTTTTTTGAAGACATGAGAGGGGCTTGATGAAGGCAATGCTGTTGATTTGGCAAAAGGGCATTTGACACAGTCCCCCCAGCAGACTTGCAGGAGCAGAGGAACCTGAATGTATCTGTTCACAATTCATTGAAGGTGGCAGGAAGGGTTGAAAGAGTGCTTAATAAAGACACAGTATCTAGGCTTTATTAATAAGGGCATAGAGTGCATGAGTAAGGAGGTCGTGTTGAACTTGTAGAAGGCACGAGTTTGGCCTCAGCTGGGATATTGCATCCAGTTCGGGAAGAATGTGAAGGCACTGGAGAGAGCGCAGAAAAGATTCACGAGAATTGTCCCAGGGATGAGCAACTTGCGTTATGGAGTTAGATTGGAAAGGTTAGGACTCTTCATAGAATCCCCACAGTGCTGGAGGAGGCCAGTCGGCCCATTGAGCCTACACCTGTGGAATTCGCCTTCGGAAGTCGGATCAAAAACTGATGAGACACAGGATTCTCCGCAAACCTTCTTTATTGCATCGGAGGAGAGATCGCTCGACCATGCGCATCAAGCATGGGTTCGTGAGTCTCTGTCTGGCTTCCAAAACAGTTTCAGTTATACACGACGGAGATACATCCACATACTTCTGTTAGCCAATAAGGGCATAGCTGTATTGTTACGTTTTGATTTGATTACTTTCAAGGCCAATCGATAAGGCCCTGCCCTCCGAAGCCAGAACCACAATGACCTATTAGCAGTTTCTTTAACGAGATCATTAGTTTCGGTGAGCCTTGTCGCCCTCACCTCAGGCCCTTTCCATAACCATTTTATCCCTCAACTGATTCCTAGTTACGCATCCCAATTTGAACCCTTTCCTCTTCTCAATCTACCTTATATACACATTCTCACACTGACAACAATCTCATCCCTTAACCCCATGTATTTACCCTACCTCATCCCCCTGACACTCAGGGGCAATTTAGTCATGGCCAATCCACCTAACTAGCACATCCTTGGACTGTGGGAGGAAACCGGAGCACCCGGAGGCAATCCTCTTTGGAGAAAAGAAGGCTGAAAGGAGATTTGATCGAGGAGGGTCTGGACGGAACAGATGGGGAGAAACTGTTCGCACTTGTAAAAAGTCAAGGGTGAGAGGGCACAGATTTAAGGTAATTTTAAAAAGAGAGAAAAGCGATACAAGAAAACCTGTTTTCACGCAGTGAGCGGTTTACAGTCTGGAATGCACTGCCTGAGTATGTGGTTGAGGCAGATTCAATCAAAAGGACCGTTATCTGAAAAACAATGTTCAGTTCACATGGAGGAGGACACTAAGTGAATTGCTCATTGAACAAGTTGGTTCAGACACGATGGGCCGAAGGGTGGCTGTAAAGGTTCTGTGATCTGGTCATTACCTCATTGCTGCTTCTGGAAGCTTGCTGTGTGCGTATTTCACAGCTGGCTTGATTCCGACGACGTTACAACAGTTGAGTACACTTCAAAATCACTTAATTGGCTATAAAGAACTTTGGAACATCCTCAGGCTGTGAAAAGTGCAATATAAATGCAAATTTGTTAATTGTTTCTGACTTTGGATTCATTTACCACTGAAGAAATTGTGGAAAGAACGGGTTCCCTCGTAAACCTCCGTGCCGACAAATCTCTCCGAACGAGCCAGTGAATAGGAATGTGAGACTGTTGATCTGTGTGACTGGCCTAAAGGCTGCGTTGACTGGACTGAAGGTCACGGCTTAGGGACCCTGCTTCAGTCGAGGCACTTTGACTGGAGCAGGCTGCGACTGGACTCTGGCCTTGTCTCGGCCGTGCATTCCAGCATTTTGCTTTCTCTTCTTTTACTGAACTACTTTCTGCTGCATCATTGGTTACTTACTCAACCCCCACATTCCTGTCCTCTGGAATTGCCAACCCAGTCCCCTCCTATCTCTAAATTTGTCTTTGTAGTTTAGGGTGGCACAGTGGTTAGCACTGCTGTCTCACGGCGCCAGGGACCCGGGTTTGATTCCTGGCTTGGGTCACTGTCTGGAGTTCGCACGTTCTTTGATTTGATTTGTTATTTTCACATATATTAACATACAGTGAAAAGTATTGTTTCTTGCGCTCTATACAGACAAAACATACCGTTCATAGAGAAAGAAATGAGACAATGTAGAATGTAATGTTGCAGTCATAGCTAGGGTGTAGAGAAAGATCAACTTAATGCGAGGTCTGTCCATTCCAAATGTTGATGGCAGCAGGGAAGAAGCTGTTCTTGAGTCGGTTGGGACGTGACCTCAGACTTTTGTATTTTTTTCCTGACGGAAGAAAGTGGAAGAGAGAATGTCCGGGGTGCGTGGGGTCCTTAATTATGCTGGTGCTTTGCCGAGGCAGCGGGAAGTGTAGACAGTGTCAGTGGATGGGAGGCTGGTTTGCGTGATGGATTGGGCTTCATTCATGACCTTTTGTAGTTTTTTGTGGTCTTGAGCAGAGCAGGAGCCATACCAAGTTCCCTGTGTCTGCGGGGGGTTTCCTCCGGGTGCTCCAATTTCTTCCCACAGTCCAAAAGAAATGCTGATTAGGTGCATTGGCCATGCTAAATTCTCCCTCGGTGTACCCAAACAGGCGCCGGAGTGTGGCGATTAGGGGATTTTCACAGTAACTTCACCGCAGTGTTAATGTAAGCCTACTTGTGACACTAATAAATAAACTTAAAATTAAAACTTGAACCTAAACTATGAAGGTCTTTTTAATCCCCAAATTATTTAAACACCGGACTGGCTGTGACACAAATCTGAAAGAAGTGATTTGGTTTAACACTAAATTTGTGACCCTAGTTTGTGATCTACTTAATATTTTACTCGCTGGAACATCTCAATGTCTCGAGTGATAACAATTGCAGTTCTTAATTCTGTACAGTCACTTTTGGGATTATCCAAAGTGTTCTAACATTCCAAGTTGCAAAATTTTAAAGGTTTCTTTCATTGAAAGGTGGTAATTCCTGCCAGCAGAATGAGAGACAGGCGATGTTTAGGGCCCCTTTTATAGTCCCCTCATTGACAAACATGCTTATGAACATACGAACAAGTAGCAGGACTAGACCATTCAGTCCCCTGAGCCTGGCTCTGCCATTACTACGATCATGAATTATTTCATAGTAACTTCAAATTGGTATCCTACGATATTCTATCACCCCCTTGCTTACCAAGAATCTATTCACCTCTGCCTTAAAAATATTCAAAGACTCTGCTTCCACTGTCCTTTCAGGAAGAGAGTTCCAAAGACTCTCAACCCTCAGAAAAAAATGCTCCTCATCTCCGTTTTAAATGTGTGACCCTTTATTTTTAAACAGTGATCCCCAGTTCTAGATTTTTCCACAGAAGGAAGCATCATCTCCACATCCGCCCTGTCAAGACCCATCAGAGTGGCACAGTAGCAAGCACTGCTGCCTCACAGCACCAGGGACCCGGATTCAATTCCAGCCTTGGGTGATCGTCAGTCTAGCGTTTGCATACCCTCCCCCCTGGGTTTCCTCTGCGTGCTCCGGTTTCCTCCCACAGTCCCAAGATGTGCAGGTTAGGTGGATTGGCCATCGTAAGATTGCTCCTTAGTGCCCCAAGATGTGTAGGTCAGATGGTTTAGCCATGGTAAGTGTCTGGGGTTACGGGGATAAGGTGGGGGAGGGGGCCTGGGTAAGACTCTTTGCCAGAGTCGATGCAGACTTGATCAGCCGAATGGCCGTCTTCTGCACTGTAGAGATTCTATGATTTATGTTTCAATCAAGTCGCCTCTTACTCGAGTTTATTCATTATTTATTAGTCACAAGTATGCTTACATTAACAAGTTAGTGTAAAAATCCCCTAGTCGCCACTGTCTGGTGCCTGTTCGGAGACCAAGTTCCGCACACATGAGGACGGCCTAAACCGGGATGTTGGGTTTATGTCACACTATCAGTAACCCCCACAGCTTGCCTCCTGGACTTGCAGAATCTCACTGGCTGTCCTGTCTGGAGACAATACACATCTCTTTAACCTGTGCTTAATGCGGGAGATAGAGGAACAGATGTGTAGGCAGATTTTGACAAGCTGTAAAAGTAACAGGGTTGTTGTGGTGGGAGATTTTAACTTCCCCTATATTGACTGGGACTCACTTAATGCCAGGGGCGTGGATGGGGCAGAGTTTGTAAGGAGCATCCAGGAGGGCTTCTTGAAACAGTATGTAGATAATCCAACTAGGGAAGGGGCTGTACTGGACCTGGTATTGGGGAATGAGCCCGGCCAGGTGGTCAATGTTTCAGTAGGGGAGCAGTTCGGGAACAGTGACCACAATTCAATAAGCTTTAAGGTACTGATGGATAAAGATAAGCGTAGTCCTCAAGTGAAGGTGCTAAATTAGAGGAAGGCTAATTACAACAATATTAGGCAGGAACTGAAGAATGTAGAGTGGGGGCAGATGTTTGAGGGCAAATCAACATCTGGCATGTGGGAGGCTTTCAAGTGTAAGTTGATAGGGATTCAGGACCGGCACATTCCTGTAAGGATGAAGGATAAGTATGGCAAGTTTTGGGAACCTTAGATAACAAGAGATATTGTGAGCCTAGTCAAAGAGAAAAAGGAAGCATTTGTCAAAGATAGGAAGCAAGTGTGGAATACAAGGAAAGTAGAAAGAAACTTAAGCAATGAGTAGGGAGGGCTAAAAGGGGTCACGAAAAAGCTTTGGCCGGCAGAATTAAAGAAATTCCCAAGGCTTTTTATACATTAAGAGCAAGAGGGTAGCCAGGGAGAGGGTTGGCCCACTCAAGGACAAGGAAGGGAATCTATGCGTGGAGCCAGAGGAAACGGGCGATGTATTAAATGAATACTTTGCATCAGTATTCACCAAAGAGAAGGATCGGGTGGATGATGAGTCTGGGAAAGGATGTGTAGATAGTTTGAGTCATGTTGAGATCAAAAAGGAGGAGGTATTGGGGTTCTTGAGAAACATTAAGGTAGACAAGTCCCCAGGGCCTGATGGGATATGCCCCAGAATACTGAGAGAGGCAAGGGAGGAAATTGCTGGGGCCTTGAGAGAAATCTTTGTATCCTCACTGGCTACAGGGGAGGTCCCAGAGGACTGGAGAATTGCCAATGTTGTTCCTTTGTTTAAGAAGGGTAGCAAGAATAATCCAGGTAATTACAAGCCAGTGAGCCTTACATCAGTGATAGGGAAGTTATTGGAGAGGATTCTTTGAGACAGGATTTATTCCCACTTGGAAATAAGTGGACGTATTAGTGAGAGGTAACATGGTTTTGTGAAGAGGAGGTCGTGTCTCGCTAACTTGATCGAGTTTTTCGAGGAAGTGACGAAGATGATTGATGAGGGTAAGGCAGTGGATGTTGTCTACATGGACTTCAGTAAGGCCTTTGACAAGGTCCCTCATGGCAGACTGGTGCAGAAGGTGAAGTCGCATGAGATCCGAGGTGAGCTGGCAAGGTGGATACAAAACTAGCTTGGTCAAAGAAGGCAGAGGGTAGCAGTGGAAGGGTGCGTTTCTGAATGGAGGGCTGTGACAAGTGGCGTTCCTCAGGGATCAGTGCTGGGACCTTTGCTGTTTGTAATATATATAAATGATTTGGAGGAAAATGTAACTGGTTTGATTAGTAAGTTTGCGGACGACACAAAGGTTGATGGATTTGCAGATAGCGATGAGGACCATCAGAGGATACAGCTGGATATAGATCAGTTGGAGACTTGGGCGGAGAGATGGCAGATGGAGTTTAATCCGGACAAATGTGAGGTAATGCATTTTGGAAGGTCTAATACAGATAGGAAATATACAGTAAATGGCAGAACCCTGAAGAACATTGATAGGCAAAGAGATCTGGGTTTACAGGTACACGGGTCACTGAAAGTGGCAATGCAGGTGGAGAAGGTAGTCAAGAAGGCATATGGCATGCTTGCCTTCATTGGCCGGGGCATTGAGTTTAAAAATTGGCAAGCCATGTTGCAGCTTTATAGAACCTTAGTTCGGCGGCACTTGGAATATAGTGTTCAATTCTGGTCGCCACACTACCAGAAGGATGTGGAGGCTTTGGAGAGGGTAGAGAAAAGATTTACCAGGATGTTGCCTGGTATGGAGGGCATCAGCTCTGAGGAGAGGTTGGAGAAACTTGGTTTGTTCTCACTGGAACGACGGAGGTTAAGGGGTGACCTGACAGAAGGCTTCAAGATTATGAGAGGCATGGACAGAGTGGATAGTCAGAAGCTTTTTCCCAGGGTAGAAGAATCAATTACTCGGGGACACAGGTTTAAGGTGCGAGGGGCAAGGTTTAAAGGAGATGTATGAGGCAGATTTTTTACACAGAGGGTGGTGGGTGCCTGGAACTCGTTGCCGGGGGAGGTGGTGGAAGCAGATATGATGGTGACTTTTCAGGGGCACCTTGACAAATACATGAATAGGATGGAAGTAGAGGGGTATGGTCCCTGGAAGGCTAGGGGGTTTTAGTTAAGTCGGGTAGATGGTCGGTGCAGGCTTGGAGGGCCGAAGGGTCTGTTCCTGTGCTGTAATTGTCTTTGTTCTTTATTCCCTTCCTATTCATGTACCCATGCAGATGCATCTTAAATGTTGCTACTTAAATGATTTGATTTGATTTATTATTGTCACATGTATTAGCATACAGTGGAAAGTATTGTTTCTTGCGCGCTATACAGACAAAGCATACCGTTAATAGAGAAGGAAAGGAGGGAGTGCAGAATGTAGTCTTACAGTCATAGCTAGGGTGGCGAAAAAGATCTTAATGCAAGGTGGGTCTATTCATAAGTCTGATGGCAGCAGGGAAGAAGCTGTTCTTGAGTCGGTTGGTACGTGACCTCAGACTTGTATCTTTTTCCCAATGGAAGAAGGTGGAAGAGAGTGTTCGGGGTGCGTGGGATCCTTAGTTACGCTGGCTGCTTTGCCGAGGCAGCGGGAAGTGTAGACAGAGTCAATGGATGGGAGGCTGGTTTGCATGATGGATTGGGCTACATTCATGACCCTTTGTAGTTTCTTGTGGTCTTGGGCAGAGCAGGAACCATACCAAGCTGTGATACAGCCAGAAAGAATGCTTTCTATGGTGCATCTGTAAAAGTTGGTGAGAGTCGTAGCTGACGTGTCAAATTTCCTTAGTCTCCTGAGAAAGTAGAGGTGTTGGTGGGCTTTTGTAACTATAATGTCGGTATGGGGGAGACCAGGACAGGTTGTTAGTGATCTGGACACCTAAAAACTTGAAGCTCTCGACCCTTTCTACTTCATCCCTGTTGATGTAGACAGGGGCATGTTTTCTTCTACGCTTCCCGAAGTCGATGACAATCTCCTTTTGTTGATATTGAGGGAGAGATTATTGTTGCCGCACCAGTTCACCAGATTCTCTATCTCACTCCTGTACTCTGTTTTATCATTGTTTGAGATCCGACTCACTACGGTGGTGTCGTCAGCTAACTTGAAAATCAAGTTGGGGAATTTGGCCACACAGCCATAGGTGCATAAGGAGTATAGTAGGGAGCTGAGAACACAGCCTTGTGGGGCACCAGTGTTGAGGATGATTGTGGAGGTGTTGTTGCCTATCCTTACTGATTGTGGTCTATGAGTTAGGAAGTTCAGGATCCAGTTGCAGAGGGAGGAGCCGAGGCCCAGGCCATGGAGTCTTGGAGATGAGTTTCACAGGAATAATGGTGTTAAAGGCTGAGCTGTAGCCAATAGATAGGTCAATAAATGTTGCTAATGTGTCTGCTTCCACCACCACCTCTGGCACCCACCACTCTGTGAAAGATTTCCTCCACATCTCCCTTAAATTACCCCCCCCCCCCCCCCCCCCCCCCTTCTCCTCCTCACCTTGAACCTGTGCCTCCTTGTAATTGACACTTCGACCCTGGGGAAAAAGCCTCTGACTATCCACCCTGTCTGTGCCACTGATAATTTTGTAGACCCCTATCTGGTCTCCCCTCAGCCTCTGTCCTTCCAGTGAAAGCAATCAATCCTAGTTTATTCAATCTCTCCTCATAGTCAACACCCTCGAGACCAGGCAACAAGCTGGTGAACCTTCTTTGTACTCTCTCCAAAGCTTCCACACCCTTCCAGTAGTGTGGTGACCGGAACTGTACTGGAATGGATATCTTGTGTTTTACTTTTATAATTGCTTGAGTTGTGTATCGATTTAATAGAGGACGATGAATAACTGTTCGAGAGAACTGTAGTGATACAATGGCCAGGCTGACAGCATTGGAGGGGAGTCAGCAGAGGCTTTGGCCTTTTTCAATCATCCTTGGGTTGTCGGACTGGCGGGCAGCCAACGTAAAATGCCTGCTCAGAAAGGGAGGGAAAGGTTAGCCGCTAACTACAGAGTAGTTCGACCAACATCAGCTGTAGGCAAACCCTTGGAAACCATAATTTCTAGATCCATTTTAATGAGCGTTTAGAAGTACATTGTTCAATCAGGGACAGTCAGCAGTGAATATGTGAAAAGTAATTTTGAGATGTGCTTAAATCTCATGTGAAGTAATTTATTGTAACAGTAGTTTTTAATTGAGGTTGTTTGGTGCATGAGTGTGAGATAAAATGTTTAAAAACCGGAGAGATAATAAAAAGCAGAAGAATTAACATTGTGTTATACCGCACTGCACAGCATAATCTGGTAATGTGTGAAGGAGGAAGATTGTAATTTAAATTGACAGTGTTTGTAGTTATGTTGTGTTCTGCTGTATTTTTGGTTGAAGTAAGGATGAGGTTACTGTGTTCAGAATTATTTATGCATCAGCAACTTTAAAATGTGTTTTCTCTCTTTTATTCCTCGGAATCCAATCTTTCTGTGTTGCATTTGACATGGAATTCCGATTCTAAGTTGCATTTCCTGATTCACACTCTGTGCTGCCCATTAATGATTCTTCAGTCTGCTTAAGTTGCTAGCCTTAGAGGGTAAAATACTGCAGATGCTGGAATCTGGTAAGGGTAGTTACCCTTAAGAGGCAACTTGCCCTGCAAGAGCTCATCACAATGTACAGACGAGTGTGAGCAAGGCAAGTTGTGATCCAATGTGTATCAAGTTTTACCTGGGTGAGTTAATTGGTTTGAAAATGGTCTTTGAAATTATCGATGAATGTATTTTTGGTTGGTGGTTTTGTGTGAGCTGGGCTGGATGTCTAGTTATAGCGTGGGACTTGCGTGTTCACATGTTTAAGCTGCACAGTGGTTTGTGGTCTCTGGTGTAGTTCAGTCAGATTGTACGTGCAAAGAGTTGGGGTTGTGAAACGCTCTTGTGTGAAAGCAGGGCCACCTTTGTGTTGCTAAGATCAATGTCATTTGAAATATTAACTTGCATTAATTAATTGTACATCCCTAATCTTACTACTAATATGGCCCTTCAAGTTCTGTTGTATTAAGGCCACAGAATGCATACTTGCTCAGGTGACTATTTTAATTGTCTGGTCAGGTTCAGCAGAGAGGTACACGTTATTTCACTTCTGTTTTCTATTTATTAAGTCTGATCCATGTTCATACAGGAATACAATTTTTATTAACTTATCACTAATTTATTAAGCGGGTTCTCCCCGGTGCCCTGTTTGCTACTTGGTCCCTCAACTAACATCACGAAACAGATGATTTGATCGGTATCCCATTAGTGTTTGTGTGACCTTGCTGTGAGCAAATTGGCTGCGACGTTTTGCTATTTAACACTTGATATGACAGCACTTTGTAAAGTGATTTGGACATCCTGCGATTGTGGAAGGTGCTATATAAATACAAGTTAACATTTAAAATGACGTTGATCTTCATAACAGCAAGAAGGTCTTGCTTTCATACAAGAGCCTTTTACAACCTCAGCTCATTGCAAACGCTTTGCCACTTTAGGTTATAAGCTGAAGTCTCTCTAGTGGAATTTAAGGACTTTAAGCTTGGCCATGCTAACAGCTAGCAAGTACTGACTTGCTGTGTTTGTTGGGGGGGGCGGTATTACTGGGGCAGTGCTGCCCTAACCCTATTTACTCAGTTGTCGAAGGTTCGATTTTCTCCAGTATCCAGGCCGATTTGGATGCGGATGCAGAACAGCACCTTGTGCAGAGAGATAATATTCTCAGTGTGCTAATTAAATGCAATTTTTCAATTTGAGCTGCTTCTCTACAGGCGGAGGGAAATACTAGGCGACTGGTGCCCACAAGCTTTCTGCCAGTGATTTTTATTCATTCATGGACATGGGCATCGCTGGCTGGCCAGCATTTATTGCCCATCCTCAGTTGCCCAAGAGTCAACCCACATTGCTATGGCTCTGGAGTCACATGTAAGCCAGACCGGGTAAGAACGGCAGATTTCCTTCCCTAAAGGACATTAGTGAACCAGATGGGTTTTTCCGACAATGGTTTCATGGTCATCAGTAGATTCTGAATTCCAGATTTTTAAAACTTACTGAATTCAAATTCCACCATCTGCCGTGGCGGGATTCGAACCCGGGTCCCCAGAACATGAGCTGAGTTTCTGGATTAATAGTCTAGCAATAATACCACTAGGCCATCGGCAAGTCCTATGACCCTGCAGCGCTGCAGTGTTACAAGTGCCATCTTTTGGATGAGACGTTAAACTGAGGCCATGTTTGCCCCCTTAAGTGAACATAAACAATGTTTTGGCAGAGTGTCATAGGGCAGCGGATATCCTGGTCAATATTTGACCAACATCACTCAAACAGATTATCTGGCCATTATTGACTTAGCTGTTTGTGGACTGCTGCATATCCCACATTATAACAATGGCTACACTTTAGGGCCGCACGGTGGCATAGTGGTTAGCACTGCTACCTCACAGCGCCAGGAACCCAGGTTCAATTCTGGCCTCGTTACTGTCTCTGTTGAGTTTGCACATTCTCCCCATGGGTTTCCTCCGGGTGCTCCTGTTTCCTCCCATTGTCCCAAAGATGTGCGGGTTAGGTTGATTGGCCATGACCCTTGGTGTCAGGGGATTAATGGTAAAATATGTGGGGTTACGTGGGTAGGGCCTGGGTGGGATTATGGTTGGTGCCGACTCAGTGGGCCGAATGGCCTCTTTCTGCTGTAGGGATTCTATGATTTGGATAAAAAATAGCTTCAATGACTGTAAGGTGCTTTGCCCTATCCTGTCTTGAACCCACATCCTTCTGACTCAGGCAAGTGAGCTTCCACAGCTGACACAAGTATTTTTCATCAGTTCTCGATGTTCTAGTCTCGTGTGATATTTCCGCTCTGCGGACGGGCTGTGAGGGAGAAAATGCCTTTGGTAGGTTCCCCTGGGGTGCACGCTGGTACTGAATGGCGTTGCCCTTGGCTGTCGATTTGCGCTGTGCTGTGACTGCATGTTTGAGGTGCCCACAAGAAGTTGTAAGCTGTACAAGGGAGGAGCTAGCTGCAGTTGCCAGTTGAATTCATTCAAACGTGGGATTCGTTAAATGCTTTGCTGAAGAGCTTTGTGTCGGAACAGTGTCTCTCTTGTGCTCCGGGAGAATTTTCCTCCCTCCCTCCTCCACTCTTGGCAGGATTCTTGAAAATACACAAACCACTGGGACACAGGCAAAAGAGAAATGGTATGTGTCGTGACTGACTGATATGCCTCAGCATCACACTCGTGTTCAGAAGGTGGTGGGTTCCAGGCCTATTCCAGAGACTTAAGCACAGAAGGCCAGGCTGACCCCCCACTGCTATAGCGTTAGAGGTGCCATCCTTTGGACAAGTGTTTAAGCTAAGGCCATGTTTGCTCCCTTGAGTGAACATAAAATCTTTTGGCAGTATTTTGAAATATTTTGTTCGCTCCCCTGGCAACTATTGTCCCGCCTTCTCTCTGGTAACTCCACTAACCATCATGACCTCATCTATGCATGAAAAGCATCCCCGGTTGCAGTGCTGATGTTGCCATAGTTTCAGAAGTAGCCATCTTCCAACACAGGCTCTTCCTGTAGAGAGAAGGGGAGGACCATTATGATTAATTTCCAAGTGTCAGATAGTTAACCCAACCAGCACTATCCATACCCAATTCTCTTAGTTTGAGGCGTCCCAACTATTTTTGCCTTTGTGCTAATTAACTTAAAGGAGCCTCGAATAACATTGAAGTTCCTGCACCCCTTGAATCTACTGGAAGCTCAGATGCTGGCGCAATTTGAACTTGGCTTAGGATTTATCCAGCAGCGGGAGCAGGGTAAAGCACATCCTCTTTGTCTGTGTCTGTGTGGGTTTCCTCCGGGTGCTCCGGTTTCCTCCCACATCCAAAGTTGTGCAGGTTAGGTTGATTGACCATGATAAATTGACCCTAGTGTCAGGGGGATTAGTGGGGTAAATGTGTGGGATACAGGAATAGGACCTGGGAGGGATTGTGGTCGGTGCAGACTCGATGGGCCGAATGGCCTCTTCTGCACTGTAGGGATTCTATGATTTACAAATCCCTCAAGCCCACAAAATTCAAATTGGACTAGTTGACAAGTAAAAAAATTGGAGTGTCAGTTGGTCCTCAAGATTTATGTTGGCAGGGTCTCAGTGGAAGGTCTGCAAGTGGTCGACCTTTACTTCACAATGCTTCTTAAATTACAATTTCTAGCAAATGTTTTGGTAGATTTAGGATTTTTTTGAATTAGTTTCAAGCTCTAAGCTTCTCTAAGTAACATTATAGCAGCAGAAAACTTCACCGATGAAATTTAGTGTTCTAGCAGTTCACCCACACAATCTGACAAAACACCAAACTGGCTGTGGTATCTCCAAGTCGCTTATTCCCGTGGCAGTGGAACGGGGGCACAGTGGTCAGCACTGCTGCCTCTCGGCGCCAGGGACCCGGGTTCGATTCTTGGCTTGGGTCACTGTCTGTGTGGAGTTTGCACGTTCTCCTCGTGTCTGCGTGGGTTTCCTCCGGGTGCTCCAGTTTCCTCCCACAGTCCAAAGATGTGCGGGTTAGGTTGATTGGCCATGCTAAAAATTATCCTTAGTGTCCTGAGATGCGTAGGTTAGAGGGATTAGTGGGTAAATATGTAGGGATATGGGGGTGGGGCCTGGGTGGGATTGTGGTCGGTGCAGACTCGATGGGCCGAACGGCCTCTTTCTGTGCTGTAGGGTTTCTATGATTCTATGAAATATATGGGGTTATGGGTCTAGGGACTGCGGTTGATGCAGACCTGATGGGCCGAATGGCCTCCAGCACTGTAGGGATTCTATGATTTATCCCCCTGGGAGGAGACTCCTCTCCATTGCATGAATGGAAGAAAAAGCAGCACTTCCCCATCACTTATCCCCATGGAGGTGGGGGAAATTATAAACTCACCCTTGGATTATGGCTGTTGCCAGCACAGCGGATGTTCTTTTGCCCGTTCCTTGGTGCTATAGTGCGGGACAGGCTTTGAGAACTGTTGCAGCAGGTGTGGTGAAGTTACTTCCCCCCCACAATACTGGGTAAGGAATTCCAGGAGTTAGATCCAGCGACCATGTCGGAACGCTGATTTATTGAGTTTAGATGCTGTGTGACTCAGAGTGTGGGGTTCTGTGCCCCTTTCTGTCCAGGTTGTGGAGATCGCCAGTTAGGGAGGTGGTGACAACGTGCTGTTGATGGCATGTACTGCAGCTCTGGGAGTGGATATTTCAGCTGGTGAATGGGATGCCGGTAGCTGCTTCCTAGTGTAAATACTCCATTCCCCTGAATCCATGTTTTTGCCGCTCAGTATACTGTGTGTTTCTCTGTTGTTTAACCCCCCATCAAGTACAACACATCCTTTTATATGGAACGCAGCCTGATTTGCGTGAGGTTTTTGTGAATGTTGGTTCAGTAATGTTCTCCTGGGTTTCCGCTTTGGGGCTGGAAGTTGGCTGTGGCACCCACTGAGCTGCCGGACTGGGCAATGGTGCAAATGCTGTAAAAGAGCGTCTGTTCTCGACAGTGCAAAGAACTCCTGAGCCAAGCGGAATGTTTCTTGGCAAACCAGCGCAGTGTTAGCGAGGACTGCCTGTCCATTGACTGCCGAGCATTCAGAGGGAACCCATGTGATCTTTTAACCCTTTCTGCAGTTGGGTTGTTTTTGTTTTTCTTTGGGAGAATGACATTGTCATTGTTCAGATCTTGCTTTGAATTCAGTGCAGTTTGAGCCTCTGTCTTTCCGATTGTGGTGGTCCTCAACGTGAAATAATTTGTGCAGTATCAACTCACCTTTTGGTAGGTTTGGGTAGTCTTGTCAATCGCAGATCACACAAGTAGCTTGTACAGGAGACATTCTTGACTCAAGCTGAGTCACACACAATCATAGAACAGAATCATAGAATGCCTACAGTGCCGAAGGAGGCCATTCAGCCCATCGAGTCTGCACCGACCACAATCCCACCCAGGCCCTGTCCTCATAACCCCATGCGTTTACCCTAGCTAGTCCCTCTGACGTTAAGGGGCAAGTTAGCATGGGCCAATCCACCTAACCCGCACATCCTTGGACTGAAGAGTGTGAGCTTGGCATTGCATCTGTCCTGTCGCACTGAGGCTTCTCGCTGAGGCCATTGTTGCCTGGAGCGATATTTTTCATGTAATCTGCATTGTATCTGATGGAAGAAGAAGCAATATCGACATGTTAGAAGAGTGGGCGATGCAGCCTGTCCAGTCTGTTCTGCCTTTCGCAGGTAATCTGTTCAATGGTAGAGTTTAAAGTTTATTTATTAGCATCACAAGTAGGCTTACATTAACACTGCAATGAAGTTGCTGTGAAAATCCCCTAGTCGCCACACTCCGATGCCTGTTCTGGTACACCTGAGGGAGAATTTAGCATGGCCAATGCATCCTAACCTGCATGTCTTTCAGACTGGGGGGAAACTGGAGCACCTGGAGGAAACCCACACAGACACGGGGAGAACATACAGGCAGTGACCCAAGCCGGGAATCAAACCAGTGCTAGCCACCGTGCCGCCCTATTGACCATTTCAGTGAGATCGCCCCCTCGTTCTTCTGAACTCCAGAGAATATAGGCCCATTTCACTCAGCCTCCCATCATAGAGCAAACCCCTCATCCCAGACACAAACCGGGTGAACCTTCACTGTGTCATCTCCACTGCAGGTATGTCCTTTCTTAAATATGGAGACTAAAACTGCATAAAGTGTCCTCCATTTGTGGGCTCACCTTGAACCCCCTGAGGGGGTATGACCACCTGAGGGGTAGACTCGTTGCTGTCTCATCTGACAGGCTAGCACCTTTGACAATGCGGCATTCCCTCAGTGTCTCAGGCATGGGACTAGAACCCACAATCTCGTTACAAGAAACAAGGGTGCTACCAAACAAAGCAAAAACAAATTTCCTTTAAGTGGGCAGAACTGTTCTTAAAGTAGAAGGAACCATTCTGGATGCAGAGCAGCGGCTATGATGAGTCTGGTAAGAAAGAAAATGGAGGAAATGTGAGCATAGAATCCAGACTCACCCCCTCAGTGCAGTACTGAGAGTTACTGCAGGGTCACAAGTGCCGACTTTCGATTGGGATTTTAAACTGAAGCCATTTAATCCCTCTTGAGGTGGATGTGAAGGACCCCATAGTGCTATGTGAAGAAGAGTAAAGGAGTTCTCCAGATATCCTGGCGTGTACATACCCCGCAATGAACAGCCAGAGAATCATATTAACTGCCTCTACCTCATTAGACAGTCCTCAACATTGTGACATTGGAGTTACGATGTTTATAAATTGGCAACCAGTTTCAACTTTACAGCGTTGGTTTTGACTTTACAACAGCAAACCAGTTCAAGTGCTCATATTTGCGCATCAGCGTTGGCACAGTAAATAGCACATACAGTAAATGGCAGAACCCTTAGGAGTATTGATAGGCAAAGGGATCTGGGTGTACAGGTACGCAGGTCACTAAGTGGCAATGCAGGTGGAGAAGGTAGTCAAGAAGGCATACGGCATGCTTGCCTTCATCGGCCGGGGCATTGAGTTTAAAAATTGGCAAGTCATGTTGACGCTTTATAGAACCTTAGTGAGGCCGCACTTGGAATATAGTGTTCAATTCTGGTCGCCACACTACCAGAAGGATGTGGAGGCTTAGGAGAGGGTACAGAAAAGATTTACCAGGATGTTGCCTGGTATGGCGGGCATTAGCTATGAGGAGAGGTTGGAGAAACTTGGTTTGTTCTTACTGGAGCGACGGAGGTTGAGGGGAGACCTGATAGAAGTCTACAAGATTGAGAGGCATGGACAGAGTGGATAGTCAGAAGCTTTTTCCTAGGGTGGAAGAGTCAATTACTAGGGGGCACAGGTTTAAGGTGCGAGGGGCAAGTTTTAAGAGATGTACGAGGCAGATTTTTTACAGAGTGGTGGGTGCCTGGAACTCGTTGCCGGGGGAGGTAGTGGAAGCGGATACGGTAGTGACTTTTAAGGGGCGTCTTGGCAAGTACATGAATGAGATGGGAATAGAGGGATACGGTCCCCGGAAGCAATAGGGGTTTTAGTTAAGTCAGACAGCATGGTCGGTACAGGCTTGGAGGGTTGAAGGGCCTGTTCCTGTGCTGTAATTTTCTTTGTTCTTTGTTTTGTTCTGTGCTGCCCATCTCCCTGACTCACGATGATTAGTTGATATTCTGGTGTGTTTTTACTTGGTGAATCATAGAACTCCTACAGTGCAGAAGGAAGCCATTCGGCCCATCGAGTCTGCACTGACCACAATCCCACCCAAGCCCTATTCCTGTAACCCCACATATTTACCCTGCTAATCCCCCTGACACTAGGGTCAGTTTAGCATGGCCAATCAACCTAACCCGCACATCTTTGAATTGGTGTTTTACAAATGTTTTCTTAAAATTTATATTTTATAATTTATTGCTGTATTACTTTTTAATAATTGAGTTCAAAATTCTGGGTTATTTTGTTGGAAATAGGGCATCTGTCTCTGTATGGGGAAGCGACGCTGCCTTCACCCCAAACAGGCTGGCTTGAATTTGAAGGTTCTGCCACCTCATTCTGAATTCCCCCACCGGAGAAACTCGTTTTCCCCACTTCACCCTCTCAAATACTTCACTCATAAACTCTTGAACTAGATTACCTCCTAATCTTCAATACCTCAGGGAATGGAAGCCTAGTCCAGGCAATCTGACCTCGCAATTTAAGCCTGGTGAATCTGCACCACATCCTCTTTGAGACCAGGATTTGTTTCCTTAGGTGTTTCCCTAGTTCAGAGAGCAGTGGAGACGGGTTTGGCAACATGGCCTGTTTGAGATGGAATATTTTATAAATAACAAGTTATTCAATGTTCTTAACATTGTTGCTAAACATTGAGACTATTGATTTACAAGCACGCAGTGATAGATTAGACTAGAAATGATTCTCCATTCCATTCACTCTGTCCCACACAATTGGATTCATAGAATCATAGAATCCTACAGCGCAGAAAGAGGCCATTTGGCCCATCGAGTCTGCACCAACCACAATCCCACCCAGGCCCTATCCCCATATCCATCCACTAATCCCTCTAACCTATGCATCCCGGGACACTAAGGGGCAATTTAGAATGGCCAATCAACCTAGCCCGCACATCTTTGGACTGTGGGAGGAAACCGGAGCACCCGGAGGAAACCCACGCAGACACGGGGAATGTGCAAACTCCACACAGACAGTGACCCAAGCCGGGAATCGAACCCAGGTCCCTGGAGCCGTGAAGCAGCAGTGCTAACTACTGTGCTACCGTGCCGCCCAGTGGTTGCTTTGTGGCTACCGTGCCGCCCAGTGGTTGCTTTGTGGCTACCGTGCCGCCCAGTGGTTGCTTTGTGGCTACCGTGCCGCCCAGTGGTTGCTTTGTGGCTACCGTGCCGCCCAGTGGTTGCTTTGTGGCTACCGTGCCGCCCAGTGGTTGCTTTGTGGCTTACTATGTGACAGGCCAGATTTTGAGCTCTAGTCTTGAGATGAAGCACAAAGTGAGGTGTTGCAGTCTGCTGGTCAGAGGCTGTTCGCTGTGGCTATATCCGGCCTGGTCTATCACCCCGCAAGTCTCTTCAAATCGGGCAGAGTGATCTGGTATGTTTTTGACTATTAGCGGCTGCCAGCACTGCAGATTCACAGCGGCAAGTTGCACGAGAGTTTCACTACAATGGGTGGTAGTCGCAGTGCTCGAAGGAGCCTTGAAAAGCCTTGTTTCTCATTGCTTTGATAGATTGAACCAGGGCAGGGCTTAGTTAATGGTAGGGCACTGGGGAGAGTTGTAGAACAAAAGGATCTAGGAGTACAGATGTGGAAGTTAGGTTGCAAACAATTATGAAAATTAAAATTCCATAATTGTCAAAAAACTCTGTCAAGTCATGGAAAATGATTATTAGCCAAACAGGGCCTGCAGTGGGGCCAATGCTTACGTACTCAAGATAAGCGACTAAATCTAAAAACCTTGTTCCATAAACACTGCATTCCAAGACTAGGACACAGGATAAAAACAAAGAACAAGTTACCATGACAATTACCAAATAGCAAGATATGGGGACATATGCTAATGAAGGATTAGCAGGAGACAGTTTTTTATTGGGTGAGAAAGGGCAAAAGGCAATGCTATGATTGGGTACGTATGCAAATGAAGGATTAGAAAAATTGCTCGTTTCTCATTTGCTGAAATTAACTTTCACTGCTAAATTTTCTGTATGAATCAACAGAACACCCGGTAATACTTTGCTTGCCTCGTGTTCTCCTCGCTCAAGTTATTAAAGCTTGGAAATTGAGTACTCTGGGTTTAAGTGTTGTTTGTACCCAGGTCGACTGCAGTTTGTTTGTACCCAAAATCCTCTACACATGTTCATAGCTCCGTGAAAGTGGAGTCACAGGTGGACAGGGTGGTGAAGAAGGCATTCCGCATGCTTGGTTTCATTGGTCAGAACATTGAATACAGGAGTTGGGACGCCTTGTTGAAGTTGTATAAAATGTTAGTAGGGCCACACTTTGAATACTGTGTACAGTTCTGGTCACCCTATTATAGAAAGGATATTATTAAACTAGAAAGAGTGCAGAAAAGATTTACTAGGATGTTAACGGGCATTGATGGTTTGAGTTATAAGGAGAGGCTGGATAGACTGGGACTTTTTTCTCTGGAGCGTAGGAGGCTGAGGGGTGATCTTATAGAGGTCTATAAAATAATGAGAAGCATAGATCAGCTAGTTAGTCGACATCTTATCCCAAAGGTAGGGGAGTCTAAAACTAGAGGGGAGAGATGCAAAAGTGTCCAGAGGGGCAATTTTTTCACGCAGAGGGTGGTGAGTGTCTGGAACAAGCTGCCAGAGGTAGTAGTAGAGGCGGGTACAATTTTGTCTTTTAAAAAGCATTTAGACAGTTACATGGGTAAGATGGGTATAGAGGGATATGGGCCAAACGTGGGCAATTGGGACTAAATGGTTAAAAACTGGACGGCATGGACAAGTTGGGCTGAAGGGCCTGTTTCCATGCTGTAAACCTGTGACTCTCTATCTTTGCCCACGTGGTGGGTGCTGCACTCGGATCTCAGCTGGTCCATGACAAACTGTGCCTCGACTACATGGAATCCTAGCTCACTTTGTAAATGAGAGCAGCAAAGAGGATGGAGTTAAAGGTCTGATTAAAGGTGCATCTATACCTAATATAAAGAAAACCACTTTAAAACAACCAAATGAGAAACGTAGCCCAGATGAATCTGACAGCTTAGCTGCAAGAAACTTTGAAGACCGCTCTGCGTTTTGCATTGATTACAGGGGTGTGTATCCTTTACTCGTACATTAAGCGACACCTTGCAGTTTGGTTAGCTGTAAAGCTAAATATGTCTCAATAGCACCTTTGTTTTTCACTCACTGGGTCACTTAAACCCCTCACTTTGAGCAGGCCACCTAAAACTAGAATAGAAGTTCAAGCTTCAATGTACTTTTTACTCTTGAGACAGGGTGAGAGGGCAAAGGAAGAATTGGGTAGCAAAGTTCACCTTCATTTGTGCTTCCTCTTGACTGCTAATCGGGCGCCAGTTACGTCGAGTGCCCTGGTTTCTTGCTAAGGGGAGTACTGTGGCTGAGCGACAGCAGTAATGAAGGATTTAAAATTACTGAAGCAGAGTTACCAGACATGATTTTTAAAACAATACCTGTTCAACGGTACTGAAGGTGACGCTAAAATAAGTGGAGGGCAGTGATTTCTTTCAGAAGCTTAAATCGAAATTCTAGAACTGGTAACTGGAGGGGGACTACTGAGAAAAAACAATCCCAGAACTTTCCAATTTTGTGTTTAAAATTGGAATGAATGTCATAATCCAGTTCCAAGTGTCCCATTGTAACCAGTCTACTGAAGTCATTTGACAGTTCAGAATACTGATTAGAGTCATAGAATCCCTACAGTGCAAAAGGAGGCCATTCGGCCTATCGAGTCTACACTGACCACAATCCCACCCAGGCCCTCTCCCCACAGTCCCATACATTTACCTTAGCCAGTCCCCCTGACACTAAGGAGCAATTTAGCATGGCCAACGCATCTAACTCGCACATCTTTGGACTGTGGGAGGAAACCGGAGCACCCGGAGGAAACCCACGCAGACACGGGGAGAACGTGCAGACTCCGCACAGATAGTGACCCAAGCCAGGAATTGAACCGGGGTCCCTGGCAATGTGAGGCAGCAGTGCTAACCACTGTGCCGCCGTGCTGCCTTGTATGGGGATTTCCCCTTTTATTGTTTATTGGAATATTTGTACCATCTGCCTTGTTGAATTTATGTCAGGAGCTTGCTCTTCATAGCATACGGTACCTGTATATTCTCAAACCTGGTTTTCAACCCATCAGAATCGAGGGATGTATGCTTAGCATAGCGCCCCCCCACCCCACCCCACCCCCCAGACTGGATACTTTCCAGGGTTAGACATGTTGTGGACTCTGTGGACAACAAGATGATACAGCCTGTTGAACAGTCATGTAATCAGTTGTTGTTTTCCGTGAGTGTCTGTAACGCGTCATCCATCACGCAAAAATGTTGGCCTATTGATCTGGTCCGAGGTTTTATCGCTGTGTTCAGTTGTGCAGTAAGAAGTCTCTCAACACCAGGTTAAAGTCCAACAGGTTTATTTGGTAGCACAGTTGTGCAGGCAGAAGTTGCTCCTGTTACTTGCTGAGTTAGCCTGCCTGCTGTATACTTCTGGGCCTTTGTGATCTACAGCTAATTACTTAGATGGCCAGTTTAGAGAGACAAGATTAATTGGAAGAGGCGTCATTGAGCAAATGGGACCAACAAGCATCTTTCTATAAATAATATAGCTAACTGGGCTCAACATTTGATGTTTAGCTGATGCAAATTGGCAGACAACATACCGAACCTGTACGAATTTCAAGTCCTGTAGAAATACATGACCTGCATTTATATACTTAAAGCCTTTTAATTGCTTTTGCTATTGTCACTTTGAATAGGTAAGTACAGCAGCAAGTTTCAACAGAGAATGAGCCATGAGCAACAAATGGTTCTGTTTTTAATGGTGTTAGTTTAAGACTACGTGGTGAATTCCCCACCCCTCTTTGAACAATAGAATGGGATCTCTTGTATCTACTTCAAGGGGCTTGGGTTTCACATCTCATTCAGAAGATAGCACCTCTGACAGTACAGCACTATTTTATATGCTGAAATTCTGACTGTTGCCTTGGGTAAAGACCCTTTGGACCGCTGTGTGTGTTACCCACAGCGTGTCCCAGTTCCTCAGTGTCTTGCATAAGCTTCTAATGATGCTGTCCGTTGCCTCTCCAGGAATGGCGTCAATGTGGAGGGAGCGACACACAAACAAGTTGTGGACCTGATTCGGGCTGGAGATCGGGAGTTGATTCTGACCGTGCTCTCTGTTCCACAACAAGAAGCCGACCGGCTTGATCCTGGTGATGACTCCTCCGGGAACATCTACTACGACTACAGCGAGAAGCGGGCAGTGCCGATCTCTATCCCGGGCTACAAACATGTTGAGCGGAATGGGGAGAAATTTGTGGTGAGTAATTGGGGTCTTCGACCTAGTTTGCCATTGCTTTTGAGGAAAGGTCCAACACTGGATTTGGTCTCTCTATGTTGTGCAGTGCTGACAAGACTGCCCATCACTATATGGTGGCACAGTGGTTAGTGCTGCTGCCTCACAGCTCCAGGGACCCAGCTTCAATTCCAGCCTTGGGTCACTGTCTGTGCACATTCTCCCCGTGTCTGCATGGGTTTCCTCCGGGTGCTCTGGTTTCCTCCCACAGTCCAAAGATGTGCGGCTTAGCTTGATTGGCCATGCTAAATTGACGCTAGTGTCAGGGGGATTAGCAGGGTAAATGTGTGGGGTTATAGGGATAGGGCCTGGGTGGGAATGTGGTTGGTACAGACTCGATGGGCCAAATACCCTTCTTCTGAGCTGTAGGGATTCTATAAATTCTATCCCCAGTTAACCTCATAGGCACCAGGGACTGGAATCAAGTGTAGGCCTGACCAGATATGATGTTGGTGAGTCAGCCGAAAGGAAAGAGCATTTATTGCTATAATAGGCACTTTCGCAATCTGGGGACTACCCAACCTGCATTATTGCCAGTAAAGTACTTTTTGAAATGTTGCAATGGAGTGGGAAACAGCCAGTTTGCGCACGGGAAGTCTCCACTATTACGTGACAACCCAAGCAGGTTTTAAAGCTCAGTTTGTTTTGGTTTTGTTTCACCAGATTTGTTTTGTCCAATTTTGCAATTGAACTGCGACGGAAATTGAAATCATGGCATCAGCTAACCTGTGGCTTCACGGATGCTGCGATTATTAACCATCTGCTGAGGGAGCTTTCATGAGCCGTTGTTACTCAAACACCCAACTGACTAGTAGATCTAGCAGCATCTGTAAGGAGAGAAAAGAGCTGACGTTTCGAGTCCAGATGACCCTTTGTCAAGGCCCTTTTAGCTTTGACAAAGGGTCATCTGGACTCGAAACGTCAGCTCTTTTCTCTCCTTACAGATGCTGCCAGACCTGCTGAGATTTTCCAGCGTTTTCTCTTTTGGTTTCAGATTCCAGCATCCGCAGTGATTTACTTTTATCCAACTGACTGGTGATTGTTGGGCACTTACTGCCTGATGCCTCTGTATTTCCACCACACTCCCACGCAGAGAGACACCATGGTCGCTTTGTGGAGCGCAAGAATGATTGGCAGCAGTAGGGGAGAAAAGGGTCAGGGTTTTCAGAAACCTTTTTAAAAGTAGGGAGAGATTTTTGGGATGGAAATGATAGACTCACTGACTCCAGAAGCATGCAAGAGTTTAGAAAAACATCTTTTAAAAATTAGTTTATGGGATGTGAGCATCGCTGGCAAATCCAACCGATGTCGCCCATCTGTAATTTCCCTCAAAGGTGGCGGTGAGCTGTCTTCTCGAGCCGCTGCAGTCCATGTGGTGTAGGCATACCCACAGTGCTGTTGGGGAGGGAGCTCCAGGAAGTTGACCCAGCGACAATGAAGGAATGGTGATAGTTTAAGTCAGGATGGTGTGCGTGTGTAGGTGGTTTTTCCATGTATCCGCTGCCCTTGTCCTTCTAGGTGGTGGAGGTCTCCGGTTCAGACGGTTGAATTAAACGAGTTTCCTTCTGATTGAAGAAGGAAGTACTTGTATATATGATCACTTCACAGTACATTGCAATACCGTTGAACCTCAATGGCTGTTGTAATGTAGTAAAGTGTGGCAGCCAGTTCACACTGCAACAGGCATGAGATTTGTAACTAAACATCCATTTATTTTAATGATGCTTGAAGAGAGATACCCTGCTGCACTTTGAATTGTGTCAGGAGGTAATTTGTGAAAGGACAGACATGGCCTCGGTTTAATATTATATCTGTAAGATTGCACCTCCAACTGTGCAGCCCCTTCCTCGGTGCTGCACTTGTGTCAGCCTGGATTCTGTGCCCGAGTGACGGGTGTAGGATTTCAATCCGTGACCTACTTGGGCCGATGTGCTCTGCGCGATATTTAAAATACATTTATTTGTTTTATTAGCGTCACAAAGTAGGCTTACATTAACACTGGAGTGAAGTTACGGTGAAAATCCCCTAGTCGCCACACTCCAGCACCTGTTCGGGAACACCGAGGGAGAATTTAGCATGGCCAATGCACCTAACCAGCTCATCTTTCGGACTGTGGGAGGAAACCAGAGCACCCGGAGGAAACCCACGCAGACACGAGGAGAACATGCAAACTCCACACTGGCAGTCACCCAAGGCTGGAGTTGAACCCGGGTGCCTGGCGCTGTGAGGCAGTAGTGCTATCCACTGTGCCACCGTGCCATCCTCTATACATGAAAAAAATGCAATATATTTAAACAATGTTTTTTTTTAAAGTGTTGCAACAACGTCCAGCCACTAATGCTGCTTTCTGTTTAGGTGTTCAATATTTACATGGCTGGACGCCAGCTCTGCTCTCGACGCTTCCGTGAATTCACTATCCTTCACCAGAACCTGAAGAGGGAATTCTCTGACTTCCATTTCCCCAAGCTCCCGAGGAAGTGGCCCTTTTCACTCTCGGAGCAGCAGCTGGACGCCAGGCGGCGAGGTCTGGAAGAGTATCTTGAGAAAGGTGAGATTGGCACTCTGTCTATTACAGGTTGTACTGCTGTTTGTGTAAAGCACCTTTATCACAGGGAAAGCTGCCTGTGTTATGGGGATAATTAGCACACAGCCGGAATTGTAGTTGGGAAAAGGTGTGTGTGTGTTTGGCCCAGGCGAATCTTCATGGTTGTGTCAAGTAGGTGGTTGTGTGGGGTGGAGGTGCACCATTGGGGGCACTGGTGAAGAGAAAATGGCGTTCTACCATTTGGGCGGCATGGTGGCACAGTGGTTAGCAATGCTGCCTCAAGCGCCAGGGACCCGGGTTCGATTCCCGGCTTGGGTCACTGTCTGTGTGGAGTCTGCACATTCTTCCCATGTCTGCGTGGGTTTGCTCCGGTTTCCTCCCACAGTCCAAAAGATGTGCTGGTTAGGTGTATTGGCCATGCTAAATTCTCCCTAGGTGTAACCGAACAGGCGCCGGAATGTGGCGACGCAGGGATTTTCACAGTAACTTCATTGCAGTGTTAATGGAAGCCTACTTGTGACACAAATAAATAAATTCTTACAGTGCGCCATGGTGGAAAGAAATCGTGCTGGGTGAAAGTCTTCACTCCGTACGTGACTAACTGCTGTGTTTCTGAAATAAAAAACAGTGTTGGAAAATCTCAGGTGTGGCAGCAACTTGAGAGACAAACAGAGTTAATGTTTTGAGTCCAATGTGACTTTCTGAAGAGGAGCCATATTGGACTCTGTTTCTCTCTCCTCAGATGCTGTCAGACCTGAAATCTTCCAACACCCTTCTGTTTTTATTTTAGATCCAGCATCTGCAGTATTTTGCTTTTATGTTTTCCTACCTGCTGTGCCATATGCCTGTCACTGATACTAGCATTGAAGTTCGTGTTACATTGGGTTGTTCATGGGGCGTTGACTCTGGCTCAATGGGTAGCACATTCTCCTCTGGGTCAATACCAATCCGGTGTTTGTGGAATCACTCGGCTGTCTATTAGTTGCTGCTAATGCTGTTTGGCACGCAGCTAGTCCTGTGTTGTAGCTCCACCAGGTTGACTCCTCATTTTTGGCTATGTCTGGTGCTGCTCTAGCATGCCCCCCCTGCATCCTTCGTTGAACCAGGGTTGATCCCCTGGCTTGGTGGTAATGGTAAAGTGGGGGATATGCCGGACCATGGGGTTACAGATTGTGGCCGAGTATAGTTCTGCTGCTGCTGATGGCCTACAGTGCCTCATGGATGTCCAGTATTGAGTTGCTAGCTCTGTTTGAAATCTATCCCATTAATCACGGTGATAGTGCCACGCAACACGATGGAGGTATCCTCAACATGAAGACGGGACTGTGTCCACAATCAACATGAAGACGGGACTGTGTCCACAAGGACTGTGCAGTGGTCACTCCTATCGATACTGTCAGGGACAGATGCGACTGTGGCAGATAGGCTGGTGAGGGTGGGATCAAGTCTGTTTTTCCCTCTTGTTGGTTCCTTCACCACCTGCCGCAGTCCCAGTCTAGCAGTGATGTTCTTTAGGACCCGGCCATCTCGCTCTGTGGTGGTGCTCCTGAGTCACTCTTGGTGATGGACATTCAAGTCCCCCACCCAAAGTGCATTTTGTGCCCTTGCCGCACTCGGGAGACATGGTGGCACAGTGGTTAGCACTGCTGCCTCACAGTGCCAGGGACCCGTATTTGATTCTTGGCTTGGGTGACCGTCTGTGTGGAGTTTGCACGTTCTCCCCGTGTGTGCGTGGGTTTCCTCCGGGTGCTCCGGTTTCCTTCCACAGTCCAAAAATGTGCAGATTAGGTTGATTGGCCATGTTAAATTGCTCCTTAGTGCCACGGGGATTAGCAGGGTAAATATGTGGGGTTACGGGAATTCGGGCCTGGGTGGGATTGTGGTCGGTGCAGACTCGATGGGCCAAATGGCCTCCCTCTGCACCGTAGGGATTCTATGATGATTCTTCCTCCAAGTCACGTTGAACATGGAGAAGTGATTCATCTGCGAGGGGGGGGGCATAGTGCTTGAATACAGCTGTGTGGCTTACTAGGCCGTTTCAGAGGCCGTTTCAGAGGACACTTAAGAGTCAACCACGTTTCTGTGGCTCTAAAGCTGCAAGATTAGCATTAGTCATTGGGCATATTCAATGTAGATAAATAGTGAAGTAGTAGGAGGATTATAGATTGATTTGAGATGTTGTCAGCAAGTATTTACAGATGACAGATTCATCTGTGCAAATTCAGATCTTTGAGGATATCATTGAGATAGAAGATCAGGCCTCAATAGACTTCATGCACCACTTGTTTGACACATTACTTACCACATAGAAAATGGCGAAATGGAGAGGTATGGGATCTGGAGCGAAGCTTTTGAAATGGACGTTTAAGTGGTTGAGTCAGAGGATACAACGGATGGCTGTTGGAATGTCGGTTCCATGGAGAGGTGGCTTAGTAGAGTTACCTTGTGGGTTGGTTCTTGGCTGTAATTAAGCTGGCTGATATCCCACTTGGGGAGGGGCCGTAGATTGTCAGGAGCAGATGGGCCAGAAATAAAAAGAAATGGAAATTGCTGCAATGTTCAGGAGGCCAGGCAGCATGGGTGGAGAGAGGAACCAGCAATCACGTTTCAGATCAATGACCGTTTGGACGTTACTGCAAAGATCGGGAGAAGTTGATGACTTAGGCCAAAGGAGGGAGGGCGGTGAAACTGGGAGCAGTGCAAACTGGACAAAATAAATGAGCGCTATGTAGAGGAAGACCGGACTGCAAAGGGATCAGCAGGTTTTAGCAGAAAAGTACATGACTAGGGAACCATTCATCTCAGGGCAACGAAAGCCTCGCAATTCAACATTTTATATCCAATAGATTGAACCTTTGACAGGGCAGCATTCCTTTAGTGCATCTTCAGAGATTTAGTGCAGCAATGGTGGCTTGTGAGGGGACAGGAGTCTTGTGTTTTTTCATTTATTCATTGGATGTGTGTGTCACTAATGAGGTCAGCTGTTCTTAATTGCCCTCGAAGATGATCCCTTGAACTGCTGGAGTCCATGTGGTGTAGGTTCACCCGTGTCATTATTAGGCAGTGTGTTCCAGGATTTTAACATGGCAAAACTGAAGTAATGTAAATCTGGATGGTGTGTAACTAAGAGGGGAGCTTGAGGGTGGTGATGTTCCCATGTATCTCCTGTCCTTGTCCTCCTAGGTGCTAGAGGTCGTGGATTTTGAAGGTGCTCTCGAAGGAACCTTGGTGAGTTGCTGCAGTACACGCAGTATTGTGGGCGGCATGGTGACACAGTGATTAGCGCTGTACTCACAGCGCCAGGGACCTGGGTTCAATTCCGGCCTTGGGTGACTGTCTTTGCAGAGTCTGCACGTTCTCCGTGTCTGTGGGGGTTTCCTCCGGGTGCTCCGGTTTCCTCCCACAGTCCAAAGACGTGCAAGTTAGCTGGATTGGCCATGCTCAATTGCCGCTTAGGGGGGCGAGCAGGGTTAATGCATGGGGTTACGGGGATGGGTGGGATTGTGGTTGGTGGAGACTCGATGGGCCAAATGGCCTCCTTCTGCACTATAGGGATTCTATGATATTGTATGTGCTACACAATGCTGCAGCTACATGTTGATGGTGTATAGGGTGAAGATCAAATGGGCTGCTTTGTCCTGGATGGTGTCGAGCTTCTTGAGTGTTGTTGGAGCTGCACCCATCCAGGCAAGTGGGGAGTATTCCATCACACTCCTTACTTGTGCCTTGTAGATAGTGGACAAGGCTGAGTTGTCCTTGCAAATGGTAGAAATGACAATGCTATATTCAGCAGTGTGTCATAACCTCACAGTGAAAGAGAACAGAAGATTAAAAGGTGGATTTAATAAACGGGGAATGGGCAGAAAGACAGTTACCGCAAGAGATCGTTTCTGGACCTTTCCGATGCTGGGAGGCATCAGCAGGGCTAGACAGGATAGATGCAGGGCGGATATTCCCGATGGTGGGGGAGTCCAGAACCAGGGGTCACAGTCTGAGGATTCAGGGTAGACCATTTAGGACAGGGGTGAGGAGACATTTCTTCACCCAAAGAGTGGAATTCATTACCACAGGAAGTAGTTGATGCCAAAACATTGAATGTATTCAAGAGGCGGCTGGATACAGCACTTGGGGTGAATGGGATGAAAGGTTATGGGGAGAAAGCAGGATTAGGCTATTGAGTTGGACGATCAGCCATGATTGTGATGAATGGTGGAGCAGGCTCGAAGGGCCAAATGGCCTCCTCCTGCTCCTATCTTCTATGTTTCTATGTGTTATCCATTGCGAGTTAGCTTTGTGAATGGTGCCACAAGATATTACTGTGTCAGTTTTGTAAAGATGATATTTGAGCGAGAGTTTGACTTTGGGCAGCTTCTGTCAAGCTGCTAATGGACTGACCCCCGTCCTGCCAGGGGAAAGTGACCATTGAAAGATCTCTTTATATCAACCTTGCTGCGGTGCCAAGGAGAGTACGTGAAGATCCAGTCAGCAATACTCGTTCTGAAAGACATGAGTTTCCGTGCTGTGAATGCGTATGTTTGTGTCGATTATCAAGGGACGTGGGGAGTGTTGATGCTATCAGGGTACAGGCTGCAAGAAAATGCAAAGATGAATTTTGATGAGATTTGATTTGAAGTGACTGTATCCTTCACTAATGACTACACAATCATTCTTCATCTTCCTTAGCGCCATACACAGCTCTTAAAGTGCTCTATTTTATGCAGCAATAGAGGGCATGGTGCAGTATGCTTGGATATCTTTTTATCTTGCAAATTTAACATTGACAAAGCTGTTCTTTATCATGTTTTTCTCTCATTGAGGTTTGAACTCCTCCGCTGATTATATCCAGCCTCCAGCTGGTGCCAGTGTAATGGGAGCATTTGCAATAAGCTGACTATAATGCTGCTTTCCTTTCCTTTTTTAAAAAATTTCGCACTTCACCTCCATAGATGTTTTCCCCAGACTCCTGCTGGAATCAATCGTGAGCTACCCGGTTATTTTATTTTCCTCTCTGTGTGCAGAAAGCTGGCTGCCTGGAGATGCCGAGGCCTTAAACTTGCCAGCCTGTGGCACATTGCACACATACCAACGTTGCAGATTTATCTGATCAAAGATAAACGAGACCTGGCCTCTTAAGTTTGCCAATGGGATTATTTGGCATTTTACAAGTTCCCCTGCCATAAATACGCCCGATCTGAAAAACCTTAAAGTTGCACAGAGCGAATTAGGAACTGTCCCGAATGAATCTGTAGGGTGTTGCCCACCACAGTGGCTGGTGGAGTTTAAATCCGGTTAATAAAATCTGGAATTGGAAGCTAGTCTCAGTCGCGGTGACCATGGAACTATCACTGATCATCGTAAAAGCCTTTTTTGGTTCACTAATGTCCTTTAGGAAAGGAAATCATAGAATCCCTGCAGTGCAGGAGGAAGCCATTCGGCCCATTGAGTCTGCACCAACCATAATCCCAACCAGGCCCTATCCCCGTAACCCCACATATTTACCCTGCTAATCCCCCGACACTGAGGGACAATTCAGCATGGCCAATCAACCTAACCCGCACACGTGTATAAAATTATGAAAGGCATAGATAGGGTGAACGGTGGGAAGCTTTTCCCCGGGTCGGTGGTGACGTTCACGAGGGGTCATAGGTTCAAGGTGAAGGGGGGGAGGTTTAACACAGATATCAGAAGGACATATTTTACACAGAGGGTCGTGGGGGCCTGGAATGTGTTGCCGGGCAAGGTGGTGGAGGCGGACACACTGGGAACGTTTAAGACTTATCTAGACAGCTATATGAACGGAGTGGGAATGGAGGGATACAAAAGAGTGGTCTAGTTTGGACCAGGGAGCGGCGCGGGCTAATTGTTCTTTGTTTCTCGTTTCAAGGCTTCATTCTATGATCATCTTGCTGGTGCCAGTACAGAGCGAGACTGCGGATAGTTGGGAACCTGTCTCGGGGGCAGGGAATTCATATGGTGTTCGTGGAAGTGGAAATGAATAGGGTTGGGAAGCATTTTCCGATCAGGGCCAGTGTGATCTCCTGGACTCGTTTCGATCGCCTCAGGGGGTCGGAGAGGAATTTCCCAGATTTTCTTTTCCCCATATTGGCCCTGGGGTTTTCACTCTGGGTTTTCGCCTCTCCCTGGAGATCACATGGTCTGGAGTGGGAGGGTAGGGGTGAGTTAATAGGTTGTGATGAACAAAGCATCATAGCTGTGAGGGACAGCTCGGTGGATAGGATATTAGTATGTAGATAGGCTGGAAAATTGGGCGGGGATCCTGGATTCAGGATTCAATCCAGGACCGGGGAGCGGCGCGGGCTTGGAGGGCCGAAGGGCCTGTTCCTGTGCTGTATTGTTCTTTGTTCTTTTGTTTGTTCTTTCAGACTGTGGGAGGAAACCGGGGCACCCGGAGGAAACCCACACAGTCATGAGGCGAACGTGCAAACTCCACACAGACAGTGACCCGAGGCCGGGACTCAAACCTAGGTCCCTGGCGCTGTGATGCAGCAGTGCTAATCTGGTCTGGCCTACCTACATAACTGCCCTCTGAACTGGCCGAGCAAGCTGCTTCGTTCAAGGGCTGTAAATGTTAGCCTTGCCAGCGATGCCCATGTCCCATGAAAGGATAAAGAAAATAAATTTCAGCAGTAATAGTATCATAGAGCAGCATAATCATGAGATTTAAGATGATTTAAAGGAGCTTTCCATGGCTACCCGTCTCCTTTGTAAGCAGTGTCCAGGCATAACCTTAAAACCAGAACTCAGCTATTCAAGCATGATGTGGGTGGCACAGTGGTTGTCGGTGCCGTATTGATGAGCCAAACGGCTTCCTTCTGCAGTTAGGAATTCTATGGTTCCACTATGTCAAGAATTACTTCTGGAATCTTCTCAAAAAATCCGTTGAGGAAAAGCATTGGAGGTGGATGTGGAATTGGTTGAAAATTGAGATTGTCTATAAAAAATCTATCCAAGGTATTGAAGGGTCGAGTTAAATTTAATGGCTGGTGTTATGGTGCAGGACAGCCGTGATGTACAGGCAAATGAATGGTGGACAACATGAGAGGCTAAATGGCCTCCTCCTGTTCCTATGTTCTGAATGCAGAACAGAATAACACAGCCAAATACTCCAAATAAATTCAGGTCGGGCGTATTTATGGCAGGGGAACTTGTAAAATGCCAAATAATCCCATTGGCAAACATCTTTGCATATGCCCATCACACGAGGATGTGGATTAAGGAAGGAGTCAACATGCAACACTTGACCATCCAAGAATAAGTTGTCTCTAGCATTATGCAGGCTGCCTTCTTAGGGTGCCTCTATTATCTGAAGTCAGTTGCTTAGTGTGAAGGTAATAAGAAAACTCTGGGGCTTGGTATGACTGCTCCTGGGAAGTGTTACCTGGAGCCCTGGTATAGCTTTTCGCATTCATAGAATCATAGAATTGCAACAGTGTAGAAGAGACCATTCAGCCCATTGAGTCTGTACCGACTCTTTGTGTCAGAGTATCTCACCTGGGCCTACCCTCCCATCGTATGTCTGGAGCTCTGCACAACAACGTTCCAATGAGACACGGGAGTTATGGTAGGTGACAGGAACCATGGTGCACGAAAGCTGTAACGAACTTAGTCAAGAAGAAAAGAAAAGCCTACAGAAGATTCAGGGAGCTGGGTAATGTTAGAAATCTAGAAGAGTATACGACTAGTAGGAAGGAACTTAAGAGGGAAATTAGAAGAGCAAGAAGGGTTCATGAGAAGGCCTTGGCAGACAGGATAAAGGAAAACCCCAAGGCATTCTACAAGTATGTTAAGAGCAAGAAGATAAGATGTGAAGGAATAGGACCTATCAAATGTGACGGTGGGAAAGTCTGTATAGAACCGGTAGAAATAGCAGAGGTACTCAATGAATACTTAGCTTCAGTGTTCACAGTGGAAAAGGATGTTGGTCGTTGCAGTGCAGTCTTGCAGTGGACTGAGAAGATTGAGCATGTGGACATTAGGAAAGAGGATGTGTTGGAGCTTTTGAAAAGCATCAGGCTAGATAAATCGCCGGGACTGGATGGGATGTACCCCAGGTTACTGTGGGAGGCGAGGGAAGAGACTGCTGAGCCTCTGGCGATGATCTTTGCGTTATCAATGGAGACGGGAGAGGTTCCGGAGGATTGGAGGATTGCAGATGTGGTTCCGTTATTCAAGGAAGGGAGAAGAGATAGCCCGGGAAATTATAGACCAGTGAGTCTAACCTCAGTGGTTGGTAAGTTGATGGAGAAGATCCTGAGAGGCAGGATTTATGAACATCTGGAGAGGAATAGTCTGATCAGAAATAGCCAGCACGGCTTTGTCCAAGGCAGATCATGTCTTACGAGCCTAATTGAATTTTTTGAAAATGTAACTCGACACATAGACGAGGGAAGAGCGGTAGATATAGTTTATATGGATTTCAGCAAGGTGTTTGATAAGGTGCCCCATACAAGGCTTATTGAGAAAGCGAAGGGGCATGGGATACAAGGGGACATTGCTTTGTGGATTCAGAACTGGCTTGCCCACAGAAGGCAAAGAGTGGTTGTAGATGGGTCTTTTTCAGCATGGAGGTCAGTCACCAGTGGAGTGCCCCAGCGATCTGTTCTGGGACCCTTGCTCTTTGTGATTTTTATAAATGACCTGGATGAGGAAGTGGAAGGATGGGTTGGCAAGTTTGCTGATGACACAAAGGTTGGTGGTGTTGTGGATGGTGTAGAGGGATCTCAGCAGTTGCAACGAGACATAGATAAGATGTAGGACTGGGCGGAGAAGTGGCAGATGGACTTCAACCCAGATAATTGTGTGGTGGTTCATTTTGGCAGGTCGAATAGGATGAAAGAATATAATATTAAGGGTAAGACGCTTGGCAGTGTGGAAGATCAGAAGGATCTTGGGGTCCGGGTTCATAGGACGCTCAAAGCAGCGTCGCAGGTAGAGGCTGTGGTTAAGAAGGCGTATGGAATACTGGCCTTCATCAATAGAGGAATTGAGTTTAGAAATCGGGAGATAATGCTGCAGCTGTATAGGACCCTGGTCAGACCCCACCTGGAGTACTGTGCCCAGTTCTGGTCGCCTCATTACAGAAAGGATGTGGAAGCCTTAGAAAGGGTGCAGAGGAGATTTACAAGGATGTTGCCTGGATTAGGTGGCATGGCTTATGAGGATAGGTTGAGAGAGCTAGGTCTTTTCTCCGTGGAGAAGCGAAGGATGAGAGGTGACCTGATAGAGGTGTATAAGATGTTGAGGAGTATTGATAGAGTGTATTCTCAGAGACTTTTACCCAGGGCTGAAATGGTTGCCACAAGAGGTCACAGGTTTAGGGTGCTGGGGAGTAGGTACAGAGGAGATGTTTGGGGTAAGTTTTTCACTCAGATGGTGGTGGGTGTGTGGAATCAGCTGCCGGTAGTGGTGGTGGAGGTGGATTCGATAGGGTCTTTTAAGAGACTTTTGGATAGGTTCATGGAAGTTAGTAAGATAGAGGGTTATAAGTAAGCCTAGTAGGTAGGGACATGTTCGGTGCAACTTGTGGGCCGAAGGGCGTGTTTGTGCTGCAGCTTTTCTATGTCCTATGTATCCCCATAACCCCACACATTTCCCATGGCTAATCCATCTAACCTACACATCTTTGGATACTAAAGAGGCAATTCTGCATGGCCCATCCACCTAACCTGCACAGCTTTGGACTCTGGGAGAAAAACGGAACACCCAGAGGAAATGCACGCAGACACGGGGAGAAACTTCACACATGGAATGTGCAAACTCCATTCATGTCTCCAAAGTGAATGGGATGAGGAGAGACAAACCAAGAAGCCCTGTATCTACAATGGTTACGAAATGAATAGATTCATATATGAAAAAGTTGTCCAAATGCTTTTGGAAGAAAATTACCTCAGTTGTTCGTCAAAGAAAACTTTTCAAAATTGAACGAGGGGTCACTGACGGCTGAAATCTCTAAAGGTGAAGGTGCCGAAAAGGAATCAAACACAGGGTTAATAAATAGGAAACTGCCTATGCCTTGCCAAACCTTGATGGAGAAAGCAGAGCAACACTTGGGGGGCCATGATCATCACATCAGCTAGAGACCAAACTGACAGGATGTCAGGACGAGCCTCAGCCTGGTTTGAGTTTTGAGTGCGGTCTGAAGCTGAAGCTGTCCTTTTGAGGCACGTCAAGAACTTGGGTGCCATGGAATGTTGCTTCAGGGCAGTGTCCTGCTTCGTGCTTGTGAAATCTGGTGCAGTTATCCAGGGCATTAGTCTGGCTAATTATTGTTGGGAGGTTTGAAAAACCGAGCAAGTGCATGTGTTGCAGCAGCCCAGGGAAGGCTGTGTTGGCTTGTTTCTTGTACAGGTTGAACTGAGATTTCCATTCTGTGGAATTGAACACTTCTCACTTTACCCGGTGTAAGTATCAGTCACTGTCACAGCATGCCTCGTTTTATTTCTATTTATTCATTTATTAGTGTCACAAGTAGGCTTACATTAACACCGCAATGAAGTTACTGTGAAAATCCCCTCGTCGCCACACTCCGGCACCTGTTCGGGCACACGGAGGGAGAATTTACCACAGCCAATGCATCCTAACCAGCACATCTTTAAGTGTGTGGGGGGGAAACCGGAGCACCCGGAGGAAACCCATGCAGACACGGGGAGAACGTGCAGACTCCGCATAGACAGTGACCCAAGCCGGGAATTGAACCCGGGTCCCTGGCGCCGTCAGGCAGCCGTGCTAACCACTGTGCCACTCAGACCAATGCGCATTGTAGGAAATTGGGAGCTCCCGTTGTGTGCCGCTTAATGGAACTGATCTGGGAGATTATAAATGTGTAATGGGTAACCTAATGCTGAGTTGTGGGAGAGAACAGTCTTGTTACATTGGGCCAGTGAAGAAGAGGAAGGAATGAAGCATTCATCAGGGAAGTCACCATTATCAGAAAGAAATGGAGTCATAGAGTCATGGAAACAGGCCCTTTGGCCCAACTTGTCCATGCTGCCCAGTTTTTACCATAAAGCTAATCCCAATTGCCTGCGTTTGGCCCATATCCCTCTCTACCCATCTTGCCCATGTAATTGTCTAAATGCTTTTTAAAAGACAAAATTGTACCCACATCTACTACTACCTCTGGCAGCTTGTTCCAGACACTCACCACCCTCTGTGTGAAGAAATTGCCCCTCTGGACACTTTTGTATCTCTCCCCTCTCACCTTAAACCTATGCCCTCTAGTTTTAGACTCCCCTATCTTTGGGAAAAGATGTTGACTATCTACCGTATCTATGCCCCTCATTGTTTTATTGACCTCTATAAGATCACCCCCCAGCCTCCTATGCGCCAAGGAAAAAAGTCCCAGTCTATCCGCCCTCTCCTTATAACTCAAACCATCAAGTCCTGGAAGCATCCTAGTAAATCTTTTCTGCACTCTTACTAGTTTAGTAATATCCTTTCTATAACAGGGTGACCACTACTGTACACAGCATTCAGAGTGTGGCTGTACCAATGTCTTGTACAACTTCAACAACACGTCCCAACTCCTGTATTCAATGTTCTGACCGATAAATGTGCTAAGTCATCTTTCTGTGGTTTCTACTCCTCACCCCAGCGATCACGTGATTCTCTCAGACTAGTTGAATAGTTAGCAAATTAAACCGCAGATCAGTTAAAATGACAGTGCAGTTTCATTTAAGATGTCGGCGTTGGACTGGAATGGGCACAGTCTCTCAACACCAAGTTAAAGTCCAACAGGTTATTTGGTAGCACGAGCTTTCGGAGCGCCGCTCCTTCATCAGGTGATCAGTGCTCCGAACGCTCGTGCCACCAAATAACCTGTTGGAGTTTAATTTAAGGAAAGGATCTCATTGTAACTTTGGAGGAAATAATAGCAAATTGGATTATTATCTAAATGGAAAAAAATTACAACATGCTACTGTGCAAAGGGACCTGGGGGCCCTTGTGCATGAGACGCAAAAACCCAGTCTGCAGGTGCAACAGGTGATCAAGAAGGCAAATGGGATGTTGGCCTATATCGCAAGGGGGATAGAATATAAAAGCAGAGATGTCTTGCTGCATCTGCATCCATGTCATATACATGGATTTTAGTAAGGCGTTTGATAAGGTCCCCCATGGTCGGCTTATGATGAAAGTAAGGAGGTGCGGGATAGAGGGAAAGTTGGCCGATTGGATAGGTAGCTGGCTATCTGATCGAAGTAAGAAGTTTAACAACACCAGGTTAAAGTCCAACAGGTTTATTTGGTAGCAAAAGCCACACAAGCTGATCGAAGACAGAGGGTGGAGGTCGATGGAAAATTTTCGGACTGGAGGCAGGTTGCTAGCAGAGTGCCACAGGGATCAGTGCTTGGTCCTCTGCTCTTTGTGATTTTTATTAATGACTTAGAGGAGGGGGCTGAAGGGTGGATCAGTAAATTTGCTGATGACACCAAGATTGGTGGAGTAGTGGATGAGGTGGAGGGGTGTTGTAGGCTGCAAAGAGACATAGATAGGATGCAAAGCTGGGCTGAAAAATGGCAAATGGAGTTTAACCCTGATAAATGTGAGGTGATTCATTTTGGTAGGACTAATTTAAATGTGGATTACAGGGTCAAAGGTAGGGTTCTGAAGACTGTGGAGGAACAGAGAGATCTTGGGGTTCATATCCACAGATCTCTAAAGGTTGCCACTCAAGTGGATAGAGCTGTGAAGAAGGCCTATAGTGTGTTAGGGGGTTGGAGTTTAAGAGCCGTGGGGTTATGCTGCAACTGTACAGGACCTTGGTGAGACCACGTTTGGAATATTGTGTGCAGTTCTGGTCACCTCACTATAAGAAGGATGTGGAAGCGCTGGAAAGAGTGCAAAGGAGATTTACCAGGATGCTGCCTGGTTTGGAGGGTAGGTCTTATGAGGAAAGGTTGAGGGAGCTAGGGCTGTTCTCTCTTGAGCGGAGGAGGCTGAGGGGAGACTTGATAGAGGTTTATAAGATGATGAGGGGGATAGATAGAGTGAACGTTCAGAGACTATTTCCTCGGGTGGATGGAGCTATTACAAGGGGGCATAACTATAGGGTTCATGGTGGGAGATATAGGAAGGATATCAGAGGTAGGTTCTTTACGCAGAGAGTGGTTGGGGTGTGGAATGGACTGCCTGCAGTGATAGTGGAGTCAGACACTTTAGGAACATTTAAGCGGTTATTGGATAGGCACATGGAGCACACCAGGATGATAGGGAGTGGGATAGCTTGATCTTGGTTTCAGATAAAGCTCGGCACAACATCGTGGGCCGAAGGGCCTGTTCTGTGCTGTACTGTTCTATGTTCTATCTGTACAGGGCATTGGTGAGGCCGCAGCTGGAATACTGTGTGCAGTATTGGTCCCCTTATTTGCGGAAGGATATATTGGCCTTGGAGGGAGTGCAGAGAAGGTTCACCAGGTTGATACCAGAGATGAGGGGTGTTGATTATGAGGAGAGAGTGAGCAGATTGGGTTTGTACTCGTTGGAATTTAGAAGGCTGGGGGGGGGATCTTATAGAGACTATAAGATAATTAAGGGGCTGGATAGGGTAGAGGTGGAGAGATTCTTTCCACTTAGAAAGGAAGCTAGAACTAGAGGGCACAGCCTCAAAATAAAGGGGGTTCAGTTTAGGACAGAGTTGAGGAGGAACTTCTTCTCTCAGAGGGTGGTGAATCTCTGGAATTCTCTGCCCACTGAAGTGGTGGAGGCTACCTTGTTGAATATGTTTAAATCACGGATAGATGGATTCCTGATCGGTAAGGGAATTAGGGGTTATAGGGATCAGGCGGGTAAGTGGAACTGAACCACTTCAGATCAGCCATGATCTTATTGAATGGCGGGGCAGGCTCGAGGGGCTAGATGGCCTACTCCTGCTCCTATTTCTTATGTTCTTCTGTAATAGCAATAGATATCCGGAGTGAGGCGACTTCTTGTGAGCTGTCCCCAGCATAGCCTCAAATTCAATCTTTTGCTCTTGTCCTATGCTCTTAAAACTGAAGCCTAACTCTCTTAAACTACACTATATTCTGCACCCTCTCCTTTCCTTCTCCCCTATGTACTCTATGAATGGTATGCTTTGTATCGTGCACAAGAAACAACACTTTTCACTGTATCCCAATACATGTGATAATAATAAATCAAATAAATATTTGCTTGCAGAGATTACATTCTGCAGGTGCCAGAAGAAGTCCAAGAAATATTTTCAGTTGGCAATCTTGCAGCAGAATCCACAGGGTTAGAGTGGTCCGTATAACTCGGTTATTAAAAATCAGGTCCGAAATGTCTGGAACTGTTGACCAGCAAATTAATCCCAGGCATCATCTTCAAAATAATTATTGTAGGATCTGTTGGGTGAAGACTGTGTAGGTGTAGTTTGTTAAGAGTTGAGTTGCATTGATATCGGGTCTAACAGTGGCGCAGTGGTTAGCACTGCTGCCTCACAGCGCCAGGGACCTGGGTTTGATTCCCGGCTTGGGTCACTGTCTGTGCAGAGTTTGCACATTCTCCCTGTGTCTGCGTGGGTTTCCTCCAGATGCTCCAGTTTCCTCCCACAGCCCAAAGATGTGTGGGTTAGGTTGGTTGGCCATGCTAAATTGTCCTTAATGTCAGGGGGGCTAACAGGGTAAATAGGTGGGGTTACGGGGAAGGGCCAGGGTGGGATTGTGGTCGGTGCAGGCTCGATGGGCCTAATGGCCTCCTGCACTGTAGGAATTCTGTGATTCTATTCTATCATTCTAACAAGCTTGCATTACATCCGTGACTACACTCCAGTGTTTCATTGACTGAAGTGCTTTGAACCATCCCGGAGTGATGAAAGGTACTAATCATGTACAGTTCTTTCTCTGAACTACTGGATTATTGTCAATCTATGTAAAATCCTAGCTTTTGGCTTTTCCCTTCATTTTATGTCTGTCTGTCCTTTGCATACATCCTTTCACATAATGTTATGAGCAAGTGTAATAAAATGGTCATGTGAAGAGCATAATGTATTCCCTGCACGGATTATTTTGTTAGAAACAGTGTATAGTATGTGGACATAGCTAAATAGTCCGAAAGACGTGCTGGTTGGGTGCATTGGCCGTGCGAGATTCTCCATTGTACCCGAACAGGCGCCGGAGTGTGGCGACTAGGGGATTTTCACAGTAACGTCATTGCAGTGTTAATGGAAGCCTACTTGTGACACTAATAAATAAAATGTTAGTCACACGCTATCACGAGACAAATGCAGTATTCTGGTCTTTAGAGCATTAAAATATTATTGCACTTGAGATGGTGTTGAAATCTAAGCCAAGGGGTCAAGTCAGCAGGAAGTCTGGCACAGTGGTTAGCACTGCTGCCTCACAGCGCCCGGTGAGGGGAGGGGGCAGGAGGTGTGGGGGTGAGTAACAAGTAAAAATGAGTTCATAGTGTTTGTAAGCTATAGTGTTAAGTTAATAGTGATTACCTTGTTTAATTTTGTCTTGTATAAATAAAGTGGTTTATGTTTAAAAACATGAAATCTTGTGACGTAGTTGTGTGGGTTAATTGCCAGGCGTTCAGATTTCTTCTTTAAACATTAACAGTAAAGAACAGGATTGCAACAAAGGGAAATAGTCATGTGGCAAAATGATTATTGAGGTTAAGATTATAAATCGGTTCAAGGGTTAGTTGGCTGACCTTCCAGAGAGAAAAGGGATTGAGACATGCAACATAAATTGGAGAAAATCAAAGAAATGTCAATACTTCCTTCCCACCCATTATAACCCCACCCCTGCTAAACCCCCTAACCCACATATCTAGGGTCACCAAGGGGTAATTTAACATGGCCAATCCACCTAACCAGCCTGTCTTTTGAAGTGTGGGAGGAAACGGGAACACCCAGAGGAAATGGGTGGCACAGTGGTTAGCACTGCTGCCTCATAGCTCCAGGAACCTGGGTTTGACTCCTGGCTTGGGTCTGTGTGGAGTTTGCACATTCTTCCCATGTCTACATGGGTTTCCTCCGGGTGCTCCGGTTCCTTCCCACAGTCCAAAGATGTGCAAATTAGGTTGATTGGCCGTGCTAAATTGCCCCGGGATGCATAGGTTAGGGGGATTAGCAAGGCAGATATGTGGGGTTACGGGGCTAGGGCCTGGGTGGGTTTGTTGTCGGTGCAGAATGGCCTCCTGCGTTGTGGGGATTCTATGAAACCCACGCAGACCAGAGCGAACGTGCAAACTCCACAGTCACCCGAGGCTGGAAGTGAACCTGGGTCCCTGGTGCTGTGAGGCAGCAGTGCTAACCACTGTGCCCCCCTCGTCATATCCAGTGGGGCGGGTTTTATGGGTTCCTGCATGGTGAGGAGGGGGTGGGGTGGGAGTGGTTGGAGGAGGAAAGGTCACCGTACACAAGCACCTGACTGGATCTCGTATTAGAATCGTAGAGTCCCTACAGTACAGAAGAAGGCCGTTCAGCCCATCGAGTCTGCGCCAACAACAATTCCACCCCAGGCCCTATCCCTGTAATCCCATGTATTTACCCTGCTGATCCCCCTGCCTCGAAGAGGCAATTTAGCACGGCCAATCAACCTAACCCGCACATCTTTGGAGTGTGGGAGGAAATTGGAGCACCCGGAGGAGACCCACGCAGACCTGGGGAGAACGTTCAAACTCCACGCAGTTACTCGAGGTCGGAATTGAACCCAGCTCCCTGACGCTGATCACTGTGCCACGTGTGCTGCCCTTTCGCTTTTTAACACTGCTAAACACAAGAATGGCGTGTCATGGACATATCTGTAGTAATCCATAGATCATTGATGGTATATTGCCTCATTGGGATCAAATGACCGTTGCCCATTGGTGTTTCCTCCAACTCTAATTCCCTGATTTCATCAGAATTCATCTGTATTTGGTTGATTTGTATTACTTTCGTAGCCCTACAAGAAGAGCAGGCTATAAACCCAAAAAGCTCCCCATTTCAAACCCTGTGCCATGACCCTTTAATAAACCGGGAGGCTGCTCCCATTCTTTCATGAACAGAATCATAGAAACCCTACAGTACAGAAAGAGGCCATTCGGCCCATCGAGTCTGCACCGACCACAATCCCACCCAGGCCCTTCCCCCATATCCCTATATTTCCCACTAATTCCTCTAACCTACACATCTCAGGACACTAAGGGCAATTTTTAGCATAGCCAATCAACCTAACCCGCACATCTTTGGACTGTGGGAGGAAACCGGAGCACCCGGAGGAAACCCACGCAGACACGAGGAGAATGTGCAAACTCCACACAGACAAGTGACCCGAGCCGGGAATCGAACCCAGGTCCCTGGCGCTGTGAGGCAGCAGTGCTAACCACTGTGCTACCGTGCCGCCATCTTGCGCATTTCCACTACAGAATAGTGTAGATTAGTGGAAGGATTTGCAATCTGGTGAACCATCTGGCAAGGTGAACACTCCTTCAGAACAGTAACCAGCTTTTGCCCACCAGTGCGGTAATCACCATAGACTCGCTACAGTGCAGAAGAAAGTTCATCGGATCTGCACTAACTCTCCGGCAGAACATCCCACCCTGGCTTTATCCCCGTATTTCCCCTGCTAATCCCCCCTAACCTACACATCTTGGGACACTAAGGGGCAATTGAGCACGGACTTTCGCATTGTTGGACTGTGGGAGGAAACTGGAGCGCCTGGGGGAAACCCATGCAGGCACATAGGATGTGTAAATGGGGGGGGCAAATCCCCATACGTGAGCGCCCCACTAGATCTCGAATCAGAATTTTGAGTCCAAGTTTCATAGAATCCCTACAGTGCAGAAAGAGGCCATTTGGCCAATCGAGTCTCACCGACCTCAATCCCACCCAGCCTCTATCCCCATAGCCCCATGTATTAAATCTGCTCGCCCCCCTGATGGGCAATTTAGCACGGCCATTCAACCTGCCCCGCACGTCTTTGGACTGGGAAGAAACCAGAGCACCCGGAGGGAGAATGTGCAAACTCCACACAGACGGTGACCCAAGCCAGGATTCGAACCCGGGTCCCTGGCGCTGTGAGGCAGCAGTGCTAACCACTGTGCCGCCATTGCTGGGACTGCCTGGAGTGAATTTGGAACCTGTACCATGTGAGTCAGAGGTGATAATGCTGTCAGAACCAAAGGCTTGCTCGCTACACAGAGGGGTCGGGAAAAGTACTATTCTTTAATTCATTTGAATTGTGATACTTTTGTTCTGACGCTTTGTAGTTCCAGCAAAACTGCAGATGATTGTGCAAATCTCTCTGTCAGTCACGCTTGGGGACCACTTGCTGCATATGATTGAAGTTGCTTTTACATTATTCTGTAGCTGTCTTCCACTTGATGTGTTTTGGTGGAGTTAGAATCCTGTTATGTCTTATCGGGACACTATATTTGCGGAATGAAAACCATACCTGTCCTGCCCCCAACTTGTTGGCAAGTAGTCACTCTGAATAGAGCTTCCAATCTTGATTTGATTTATTATTGTCACATGTATTAGTTTCCAGTGAAAAGCATTGTTTCTTGCATGCTATACAGACAAAGCATACTGTTCATAGAGAAGAAAAGGAGAGTGTGCAGAATGTAGTGTTACAGTCATAGCTAGGCTGTAGCGAAAGATCAACTTAGTGCAAGGTAGGTCCATTCAAAAGTCTGATGGCAGCAGGGAAGAAGCTGTTCTTGAGTCAGTTGGTCCGTGACTTCAGACTTTTGTATCTTTTTCCCGATGGAAGAAGGTGGAAGAGGGTATGACCGGGGTGTGTGGGGTCTTTGATTATGTTGGCTGCTTTTGCAAGGCAGCGGGAAGTGTAGACAGAGTCCGTAAGACATAGGCACAGAATTAGGCCACTCGGCCCATCGAGTCTGTTCCGCCATTCAATCATGGCCGATATTTTTCTCATCCCCATTCTCCTGCCTTTTCCCCGTAAATCCCCTTATTAATCAAGAACCTGTCTATCTCTGTCTTAAAGACACTCAATGACCTTGCCTCCACAGCCCTCTGTGGCAAAGAGTTCCACAGATTCACCACTCTCTGGCTGAAGAAATTCCTCCTGATCTCTGTTTTAAAGGATCGCCCCTTTAGCCTGAGGTTGTGCCCTCTGGTTCTAGTTTTTCCTACTAGTGGAAACATCCTCTCCATGTCCACTCTATCCAGGCCTCGCAATATCCTGTAAGTTTTAATAAGATCCCCCCTCATCCTTCTAAACTCCGAGTACAGACCCAGAATCCTCATACAACAAGCTCTTCATTCCAGGGATTATTCTTGTGAACCTCCTCTGGACCTTTTCCAAGGCCAGCACATCCTTCCTTAGATATGGGGCCCAAAACTGCTCACAATATTCCAAATGGGGTCTGACCAATGGATGGGAGGCTGGTTTGCGTGATGCGTTGGGCTTTGTTCACCTTTTGTAGTTTCTTGTGGTCTTGGGCAGAGCAGGAGCCATACCAAGCTGTGACACAACCAGAAAGAATGCTGTCTATGGTGCATCTGTAAAAGCTGGCGAGAGTTGTAGCTGACATGCCGAATTTCCTTAGTCATCTGGGAAAGATGCTTTCTGCGGTTGAGTTGTTTTTGTCGGGCAATGCTGAATAGAGGTTTGGACTCTGTGCCCGAGGGGGGGTGGCTTGCCTCGCTGCAGGCTGACCGATCATTCAGTGAAGGCAGCATTTATATGGGTTGGGCTAAAGGGGATTTAAATTTTGTTGACATTGCCTTTCTCCAGCGGTAATGAGAGTTGGAAATTGTGCAGTTTGCCCATTTATCTCTGAGCACAAGTGCATTCACTTGGCGTGGAAAACCTCATTCTCCACTGTCCTAGATCTGGAAACGCAATGTGACAGGAAGTGTGTGCATGAGCACATCTGTCAATGTCATTATTGTAAGGAGCATGGCACCTAACAGGCTAACCGATTGGTGCAGCAGCTGAAATGTGTATTGAAAGAATATTCACCCCAATATAAGGAAGCAGCAGAAAAGGTTCATCTTGCATGTCTCTCTCAGATTCTTGCACAGGAATCTGCCTTTGTATTGCCAAGTTTGTATTGCTTTGCCCTCTGAACCTGAAATGATCTGTTATTGCAGCCAAGCCAGCACTCACATTGAATCACCAACTTCACTGGTTCCCTGCTGTCACACTGCCAGTCCCAACATCCAGTCTTGAACATCTCAATAGAGAAAATCCATATTCCTCCTTCTAGACTTCCATGTCAAACTCTGGCCCCTTGACGCTATTCCTTCCTCTGCTTACTGCTATCTGATTGTTCCCAAGTTTGCTGTTCTGTTTGAATTTGAGCTGATCTTCCTACCCCATGTGGTTTCCGTCGCAAAACTGCCAACCTTACACCTCTGTAACATCGCCCTACCTCTGTCCATACTGAACCTGCTGCTGAAACCCTTGTTGGTGTCCTTTGTCAACTGCGGTCTCCCTTGTTCCAGTGCTCACCTGGTCAGCTTTGCATCCTTAATCCTCCCTAAACCGAGCTCCTCTACACTGCTAAAGAATAAGAGGTGACCTCACTTAGAGAAAACTCTTACTAAACTTGATAGGTCGAGATGTAGAGAGGAGCTTTCTCCTAGCTGGGATGTAGGGAAAATCTTTCTCCTGGTTGGTGGGGGTGGGAACCAGGGGACCTTGTCCCAGAATAAGAGACAGGCAATTTAGGACAGAGATGAGGAAGAATTTGTTCACTAAGGATGATGGATCTTTAGAATTCTCTCCTGCAGAGAACTCGGTCAATGAGTATGTTTAACATGGAGATAGATTTCCAGTTATTCAAGATATCGGGGAATATGGGGTCGTGTGGAGGAATGATGATGAGGTTGTAGACTGACCATGATCCAGTTCAATAGCTCAAGGGGCCACTTGGGCTAATGCTCCTATTTCATATATTCCTTCATTCCTATTTCTTCCTACTCCCCTTTCTCTCCATAATCACCGATTTGCACTGGTTCCTAATTCTCCACAGTCCCAAACATCATTATCAATGCCACACATTCTGATTCTCAGACTGAAATACTTCCATGGTGTGTTTCCTCCATTTTCTCAACTTTGTGTTGCTGCCGATTTGCGGGTGGATAAAAAGCAAATAAAGACTCCCAGTCCATGGTCGACAGAATCCCCACGCTGCTGGATCTGATTCTTTATCCTTCCCATTTAATCTGGATTGTCTGGAGAATTGTTTTATTCTCTCTCTCTCCAGCCTTTCTTGGAAGATCTATTTGAAGGGAATGACTCCAGCGTGTTGAAGCTGTGAGGCAAAGCAAATTGAAGTCAATTTCTGTGATGTGTTGTTGAGCACGACTTGAGTTGGCAGGTTTCTGAATATTGGTTGGAGGACTTTCTAATGTACCTTGCAAGCTGTACACTATCGACTACAAGGTCAGACTAGTTTCCATATACTTTTGTTTCTTTTTACAGAAGACACTTGTGTCTTTGGGGGCTAAAAACCATCCGATTAGAATATAGAATCTTGTTAAACCCTTGTGTTTTCTAAACCATACATTCTTTGGGGGAATGAGGGATCTTCTTGCAGCTATTGAAGTTGGGAATTTTGGTGAGGGGACACTTTGTGGCATTTTTCTAGCTAATTTTCTCCTCTCCCTTCACTGCTCCCACTCTCTGCTTCCCATGCATTATTTGGCGTGATACAACTTTACTGACTTCCTTCATCCTCCTGTTCTTGACCCACAAGAGGGTGGTGGCATAAAGTTTTTAAGTTTATTTATTAGTGTCACAAGTAGGCTTACATTAACACTGCAATGAAGTTGCTGTGAAAATCCCCTCCGGCGCCTGTTCGGGTAACACTGAGGGAGAATTTGGCACGGCCAACGCACCTAACCAGCTTGTCTTTCGGACTGTGGGAGAAAACCAGAGCACCCGGGGGAAAACCACTCGGACACGGGGAGAACGTGCAGACTCCGCACAGACAGTGACCCAAGCCAGGAATCGAACCCGGGTCCCTGGCACTGAGGCAGCAGTGCTAACCACTGTGCCACCGTGCTGCCCATGAGGGTGTAGCGAGGTTGTTTGAGGGTAAGGGTATCACAGCCTGGTGTGTGCTTGTCCTCCTCCGGTACACGTACTGTCTTCTCTTTTTTCCCTTCCCCAAGTGTTTGAACCTACTGTCCACCCACAGCGGGCCATCATCTGTTACTAAAGCTGCACGTGACTGGGGCACTCCATTTTGTCATGTTAATATGGATATCCCACTTCCTTTATCCTGAAAGGTCAGCAAAAGACCGGCTGGGCATTTGGAAACGTACAGAGGTTAAATACTTCGCTTTGAGGGCTTAGCCTCCATTCTCAGCTGACACTGGCACAAACTTCCACCACAGCTCCTGATATCCCGCGTATCCAATCTCAGCAAGGTGCTCGCTGTCAGTCAAACCCAAGCCTGCTGGTTGGCAAGTGTTGGTTGACCGTCCAGGACTTTTTCAGTAGCTTTTCATTGACTTATTTTCATCGTTTCAGCGTTGCTCACCAGTCACCCTCGTTCACCTCTCATCCCCGTGAATTATATAATCAACTATTTACAGTTTAGTTGGTGAACATGTGTTCCTTTTTTTAAAAAAAAAGTGCCAAAGCTTCTCCTCCTGCACTCATTAGGGCAGATGCAGGAATACCAAATTTCAAAGGGAGCAAACATTTATACTGCATGAGAAAGGTGTGTTGTCATGGAGAATGCACCAGGGAAGTATTTCTTCCTTAGTCTTCTGAGAAAGTAGAGGCGTTGATGGGCTTTCTTAACTATAGTGTCGGCATTGGGGCGGGGGACCAGGACAGGTTGTTGGTGATCTGAACACTTAAAAACTTGAAGCTGTCGACCGTTTCTACTTCGTCCTCATTGATGTAGACAGAGGCATGTCCATACTACGCTTCCTGAGATCGATGACTATCTCCTTCGTTTTGTTGACATTGACAATACAACAAATGGAAGCTGGCCTGCAGATTCAAATTGAAGCAGTAATGCTTCAGATTAGCAGACAGTGGGATCTGAGTCAAGTCAAAAGGGATTATCCCTTCTGCCTTTGGCCCCCCAGTCAAAATATTGTGCAGATTTGTGCGTCTGTCTCTGGGTTGCATTACCTTGTCAGATGATCCATTATTTGTGATAGAGGGGGCGGGGGGGAAATCTCAGCCTATTGGAGCTTGGTTATTGATGAAAGAACCTCACTTCTATCTTTGTGACTTCCTTAGCAATAGCCTTTGCATGCATCGTCAAGTCTGCGAATGGCTCCCAGCTTTCTGGGGCCCGTTTTCTAAACTGCAGTACACGCGCTGACTGCGGAGATGATGCAAACGTAATGCTGCATTCACGTAATCCATTCAAGGATGTCAGTGATCCAATTATGCCAGGCTTTTACTGATCCACCGGCCAGTGCGTACCCCTTGTTCAACATCACTTAAGCAGATTATCTGGTAATTTATCACATTGACACAGCAAGCTCCCACCAATAGCAAAGGTGGCTGCTGTGCCTCATACATTTCAGCAGTGACTGTACATTATCTAATTGCACTTCTATTCTGGGTATCTGAGGTACGCAGTGCGTTAATGTTGGGTGTAGAGAATGTTGGGAGTGCGTCATTGCTGCTACGTTCATGAGGTATTTTAGTTTCCTAAGCAAGTAGCAGTGGCAGTAATCACCACTGATGGGGCATTGTGCAACGTACATTACCTTGAACAGCGGTACCGCTCTGCATCTCGCCCTGTTCATCAAAGCACTATCTGGATAATTGGATTCAATTTGAATTGTTTTTTGTGGAGCAAACGGGATTGAGGGCTTGTACCGTCCAATCTGCACACTGACTGTGTAACTCTGAAAAAGGGATATATATTTTTTAAGCCGTTTTAATTAGTTGTGAAGCTTTCTCTGGGGGTGCGAAAGGTTGGCATTTTCTTCACTCGGGGGGTGGGGAAGAAAAAGTGATCTTACTCGGTTAATGAAAGGCTAAGCTTGTGCAGTGCAACCGAATGAACGGCGTGACAAGTCGGGGGAAAGCTGTAATTAGTCTGCTTCCAGATTGTCTGACCTGCAGAGGGAAGGAACGTACAGGCAGCGGCCTCTATCACTCCCGACCATTTGTGAAACTGTGGATCAGACAGTTACTGTTCAAAATCACAGCCAAGCTATGAATCTGAAACAGCTGTTAATGCAGTGAGGGGTTACCCTTTGTGCAAAGGGTTGCTTTTTAAAAATATACTAGATTATATAGTAAATGCAAAATGAAGTACATGCCATTAGCTAGCACTGCTACTGTTCACAGTGCCAGCGACCCGGCATGATGGCATAGTGGTTAGCACTGCTGCCTCTCAGCGCCAGGGACCCGGGTTCAATTCCAGCCTTGGGTGACTGTGCGTAGTTTGCACGTTCTCCCCCTGTCTGCGTGGATTTCCTCCGGGTGCTCTGGTTTCCTCCCAGACTCCAAAAGATGAGTGGGTTAAAACATAGAACATTACAGCGCAGTACAGGCCCTTCGGCCCTCGATGTTGTGCCGACCAGTGAAACCAATCTAAAGCCCATCTAACCTACACTATTCCAATATCATCCATATGTTTATCCAATAACCATTTGAATGCTCTTAATGTTGACGGGTGGATTGGCCGTGCTAAATTACCCCTTTGTGTCCTTCGATGTGTAGGTTTGTCATGGTAAACTACGGGGTTAGGGTGCAGGAAAGGATCAGAGAGTCAGTGCAGACTTGATGGGCTGAATGGCCTCCTGTAGGGATTCTATGATTAGTTTCCTTTGCTGAGAGGAAAGTCTCATTATGCGTTGAGGTTTTGAGGAATGGATTAAGAATGTTTTCTTGTCCGGGCTGTCAGTGGAGAGGGAAGATTATCCTAACCCATACTTATCCCTCAGCCAGCACCACACGTTATCTAGTCATTATGGCATCGCTGTTTGTGGGCATCGTGCTAGTTGTAATTTGTTTGCCACATCTACATTCCAATATGACCACTTGAAAGGAAGGTGAATTGTTGTAAAGCACACTGGGATGTCCTTGGGTTGTGACAGGCACTACATAAATACAAGTCTTCTCTGCGTCACCATCTGCATCATTCAGTCACAGGGTGTCAGCTAAAGAAAAGTTTATTTATTAGTCACAAGTAAGGTTTACATTAACACTGCAATGAAGTTACTGTGAAAATCCCCTAGTCGCCACATTCCGGCAACTGTTCAGGTACACTGAGGGAGAATTTAGCACGGCCAATGCACCTAACCAGCACGTCTTTTGGAACATGGGAGGAAAACGGAGCACCTGGAGGAAACCCACACAGACACGGGAGAACGTGCAGACTCCGCACAGACAGTGATCCAAGCCGGGAATCGAACCCGGGTCCCTGCCGCTGTGAGGCAGCAGTGCTAACCACTGTGTCACCGTGCCGCTTTTATATTACACAGTTAGCTGTAACATGAAGATAAATGGTACTTAGACTTAGAACAGTACAGCACAGAACAGGCCCTTCGGCCCACGATGTTGTGCCGAGCTTTATCTGAAACCAAGATCAAGCTATCCCACTCCCTATCATCCTGGTGTGCTCCATGTGCCTATCCAATAATCGCTTAAATGTTCCTAAAGTGTCTGACTCCACTATCACTGCAGGCAGTCCATTCCACACCCCAACCACACTCTCAGTAAAGAACCTACCTTGGACATCCTTCCTATATCTCCCACCATGAACCCTATAGTTATGCCCCCTTGTAATAGGGTACTTTTTTTTAAACACTGGGTCCGAGGCACCATTGTTTTTCCCCTTGGATTTTCCTGATCTCTTCCCACTTTCCTGGGAGCCAGTATACCCGTGGTTCCAAGTCCGAGATGATCTCAGAAGGAGTCAGACATTTGGGACTGAGCTGAGAAATCTCTTCACTCAGAGCGTGGTGAACCTTTGGAATTGTCTGCCCCAGAGAGCTGTGAATATATCCAAGACTGGGGTAGATGGGTTTGTGAGCATTGAGGGAATGGCGAGATTTGGGGATGGGGTGGAAAAGTGAAGTTAATGTAGCCATGATGTAGCCATGATATAGCCATGATCCAAAGATGTGCGGGTTAGGTTGATTGGCCAGGTTAAAAATTGCCCCTTAGAGTCCTGGGATGTGTAGGTTAGAGGGATTAGCGGGTAAATATGTGGGGGTAGGGCCTGGGTGGGATTGTGGTCGGTGCAGACTCGATGGGCCGAATGGCCTCCTTCTGCACTGTAGGGTTTCTATGATTTCTATGATATTATTGAATGGCAAAACAGGATTGTGGGGACATGGGACCAAATCCTCCCATTTCCTTTTTATTTTATTTTCTTTCTTGGGATGTGGCTATCGCTGGCAAGGCCACCATTTATTGCTCATCCCTAATTGCCGATTAGCACTGCTGCCTCACAGCGCCTGAGACCTGGGTTCAATTCCTGGCTTGGGTCACTGTCTGTGTGGAGTCTGCCTGTTCTCCTCCGTGTCTGTGTGGGTTTCCTCTGGGTGCTCCGGTTTCCTCCCACAGTCCGAAAGACATAGAAACATAGAGGATAGGAGCAGGAGGAGGCCATTCGGCCCTTCGAGCCTGCCCCACCATTCATCACGATCATGGCTGATCGTCCAACTCAATAGCCTAATCCTGCTTTCTCCCCATAACCTTTGATCCCGTTCGCCTCAAGTGCTATATCCAGCTGCCTCTTGAATACATTCGATGTTTTAGCATCCGCTATTTCCTGTGGTAATGAATTCCACAGGCTCACCACTCTTTGGGTAAAGAAATGTCTCCTCACCTCCGTCCTAAATGGTCTACTCTGAATCTTCAGACTGTGACCCCTGATCCTGGACTCCCCCACCATCGGGAATATCCGCCCTACATCTACCCTGTCTAGTCCAATTAGAATTCTATAAGTCTGTATGAGAAGGCGTGCTGGTTAGATGCATTGGCCTTGCTAATTTCTCCCTCAGTGTACCCGAACAGGCGCCGGAGTGTGGCGACTAGGGGATTTTCACAGTAACTTCACTGGAATGCTAATGTAAGCCGACTTGTAACACAAATAAATAAACTTTTTTTAAAATTTTGAGCTGAGGGGCATGCTGGGCCATTTCAATGGGGCAGTTGAGAGTCAACCACATTGCTGTGGCTCTGGAGTCACGTGTAGGCCAGACCGGGTAAGGACGGCAGATCTCCTTCCCTAAAGGACATTAGTGAACCAGATGGGTTGTCACGACAATCAATGATAGTTTCACATTTACTGAGAGTAGGTTTCACTTCCAGATTTAATTAATTGAATTTAAATTCCACCAGCTTCTGTGGTGGGATTTGAACCCTAGAACATTAACCTGTGTGTCTGGATTACTAATCCAGTAATGTTACCACTGTCCAACCAATTCCTACGTTCTTGGCACTATTGTTGACCACACTGCAATAAAACATCCTTGTGTTTATTCATCCGTGGGACATGGGTGTCGCTGGCTGGCCTGCGTTTATTGCCCATTCCTAGTTGCCCTTGGGAAAGGTGGTGGCGAGCTGTCCTCTTGAATCGCTGCAGTCAATGTGCTAAGTGATATCCTGATGATATCACTGCGCAGCGACCAAGATGTCTCAATCCAAAAGTTCACCAAACTCCTTCCGGGATGGCTTATGAAGAGAGACTGGGCCTCCATTTTCTATCTAGAGTTTGGAAGAATGAGAGGTGATCTCGTTGAAACCCACAAAATACTTAAAGAAATACACTGGGCAGCTGCGGGTTTCCCTTAGCTGGGGAATCTAGAACAAAGAACAAAGAACAATCCAGCACAGGAACAGGCCCTTCGGCCCTCCAAGCCCGCGCCGCTCCCCGGTCCAGGATTGAATCCTGAATCCAGGATCCCCGCCCAATTTTCCAGCCTATCTACATACTAATATCCTATCCACCGAGCTGTCCCTCACAGCTACGATGCTTTGTTCATCACAACCTATTAACTCACCCCCACCCCCCCATTCCAGACCATGTGATCTCCAGGGAGAGGCGAAAACCCAGAGTGAAAACCCCAGGGCCAATATGGGGAAAAAAAAATCTGGGAAATTCCTCTCCGACCCCCTGTGGCGATCGTGAGCCTACCATGAGGGACTTTGTCAAACGCTTTACTAAAGTCCATATAGACAACATCCACGGCCCTTCCTTCGTCAACCATTCTGGTCACTTCTTCAAAAAACACCACCAGGTTAGTGAGGCATGACCTCCCTCTCACAAAACCATGCTGACTATCGTTAATGAGTTTATTCCTTTCTAAATGCGCATACATCCTATCTCTAAGAATCTTCTCCAACAACCTCCCCACCACGGACGTCAAGCTCACCGGCCTATAATTACCCGGGTTATCCTTCCTACCCTTCTTACATAACGGGACCACATTGGCTATCCTCCAATCCTCTGGGACCTCACCTGCGTCCAGTGACGAGACAAAGATTTGCGTCAGAGGCCCAACGATTTCACCTCTCGTCTCCCTGAACAGCCTTGGATAGATTCCATCAGGCCCTGGGGATTTGTCAGTCTTTATATTCTCTAACAAACCTAACACTTCCTCCTTTGTAATGGAGATTTTCTCCAACGGTTCAACACTCCCCTCCGAGACACTCCCAGTCAACACATCCCTCTCCTTTGTGAATACCGACGCAAAGTATTCATTTAGGATCTCCCCTACTTCTTTGGGCTCCAAGCATAAGTCCCCACTTTTGTCCCTGAGAGGTCCGATTTTTTCCCTAACAACCCTTTTGTTCCTAACGTATGAATAAAATGCCTTGGGATTCTCCTTAATCCTGTCTGCCAAGAACATTTCGTGACCCCTTTTTGCTCTTCTAATTCCCCGTTTGAGTACTTTCCTACTTTCTTTGTACTCCTCCAGAGCTCCCTCCGTTTTTAGCTGCTTGGACCTAACATACGCCTCTCTTTTCTTTTTGACCAGTCCCTCAATTTCCCTGGTTATCCACGGTTCCCTAATCCTACCCTTCCTATCCTTTTTTACAGGCACATGCCTGTCCTGTAGCCCTAACAACTGTTCCTTAAAAGACTGCCACATACCAGATGTGGATTTACCCTCAAACAGCCTCTCCCAATCAAGAGCTGCCAATTTCTGCCTGATCCCACTAAAGTTAGCCTTCCCCCAATCCAACACCTTACCCTTGGGACACCACTCATCCTTTTCCATCACTATCCTAAAGCTAACAGAATTGTGGTCACTATTTGCCACATGTTCCCCTACCAAAACTTTGAAGACCTGACCGGGCTCATTCCCCAGTACCAGGTCCAGTATAGCCCCCTCTCTAGTCGGCTGTCTACATATTGTTCCAACGAACCCTCCTGTACACATTTTACAAATTCCTCCCCATCCAGAGTCCCTGCCCTCAGCGATTTCCAGTCTATACCAGGGAAATTGAAGTCTCCCACTACAACAACCCTATTTTTCCTGCACCTATCCAGTATCTCCTGACATATCCAGGGGCACAATTTCAAAGAGGGATGCCACTTGGGACAGAGTTGAGGAGAAATTTCTTTATGTAAGAGGGTTGTCAATCTTTTCTACCCCGGAGGGTTGTGGAAGTTCAGTTACTGAGTGTGTTTAAAGCATGTCTGCTTAAACAATAACATAAAGGGTTGTCTGGATACTGGGGGTCAAAGGCCATTGAAGCAGCATGGTAGCACAGTGGAAAAGCAGCTTCAGAAGCTTTGTCTCCCCGGAGTAGCAGAGGATTATTCTGTTTGAAACAGAGATAACTGCTGGTGCATATTATCATGAACAGAGTGGCTTTGCCTCTTCCAGCTTCTCACTGCTCTGGGAGTCTGTCTGATCTTGCTGCTCAAAGGGACAGAGTTTAGTTCCTGAATAAAACATCACAATAACATATTGGACCAATGCCTTGTAGAGAGGTGCATCACAGAAGGTGGCCATTCAGCCCATCATGTTTATTATGGCTCTTTACAATGAATTGTCCAGTTAGTCCAACTCCACTGCTCCCTTTCCTCGATGCTTCAGATTGTGCCTGTTCAACTATTCCATTCTCTTTGGAAAATTATCATTGAATCTGCTCCCATTGAATCAGGAAGCACATTCGAGGATGGCACAGTGGTTAGCACTGTTGCCTCACAGCTCCAGGGACCCGGGTTCAATTCCAGCCTTGGGTCACTGTCTGTGTGGAGTTTTGCACATTCTCCCCCTGTCTGTTTCGGTTTCCCTCCAGTTTCCTCCCACACTCCAATGATGTGCAGGTTATGTGGATTGGCCATGCTAAACTATCCCTTAGAGTCCCAAGATGTGTAGGTTAGAGGGATTAGCCATGGGAAATGTATGGGGTTACAGAAGTAGGATGGTGGAAGAGAGCCTGGGGTAAAATACTCTATCAGAGTCAGTGCATACTCGATGGGCCGAATGTCGTCCTCTGCACTGTAGGAATTCTATTCTCATCGATTCAATGATAACCGAGTGGAAACATTTTCTCCTCTCTCGCGGATCAGATAAATGTTGCCAGTTATTTACAATCAGTGGCCTCTGAATGCTGACGCCAGGGACCCGGTTTGATTCCGGCCTTGGGTCACTGTCTGTGCAGAGTTTGCACGTTCTCCCCGTGTCTGCGTGGGTTTCCTCCCACAGTCCAAAAGATGTGCAGGTGAGGTTGATTGGTCATGCTAAATTGCCCCTTAGTGACAGAGGGATTAGCAGAGATGGGGTTAAAGGGATAGGGCCTGGGTGGAATTGTGGTCGGTGCAGACTTGATGGGCCAAATGGCCTCCTCTTGCACTTTAGGGATTCTAAAACAGAGAAACCAGTGTTAGAGGTGAGGCAAATAGAATCTATTGACCCTGTTAGTTCCCCTGTCACTGAAGGGGCAATTTAGCATGGCCAATCAACCTCACCCGCACTGAGAACTGAGATTTATTTTTCCGTCCTCTTGCAAGAATGGAAAAGATTGCATTGTATTATTCGAATTGGAGCAAAGGAGTTATCCCTGATCGATATTGATCTCAAACGGCATCGCTAAAGAGGCTTATTCTGATATCACATCGCTGTTTGTGGGGCCTACTGGTATCCAATTTTACAACTGCATTTCCTGGATTACAACTGTACCTGCAACATACCCCAATGGCCTTCCAGTGCTTCAGAACATCCTGAGGTGGTGAAAGGGTCCACATAAATACAACTGATTTGATTTTCTTCCTATACTGAGGCTGGGCAGAGTTGGTGACCTGCTGTTGAGTGCTGTGAACTAAGTAGCTGATTCCCCTCTCCCATCTCGGTGAAGTTGCCAGTGCAGAACAAGGTACACATTCACGTTAGCCCTGAGCTTGATTGAGTCAACTTCTTGACACTGAAAAGACAGGCTTTAGAAAACACTCCGCTTCCCCTTCTCCCCCAAAAGCAGGTCGACTTGAATACCCAGTCGTCAGAAAGCTTAAGGTCCTAGGGGCTGCACGGTGGCACAGTGGTTAGCACTGCTGCCTCACAGCGCCAGGGACGCGGGTTCGATTCCCGGCTTGGGTCACTGTCTGTGTGGAGTTTGCACGTTCTCCCCGTGTCTGCGTGGGTTTCCTCCCTGGTGCTCCGGTTTCCTCCCACGCTCCAAAGATGTGCAGGTTAGGTGGATTGGCCGTGCTAAATTGCCCCTCAGTGACAAAGGGACTAGCTAGGGTAAATGCATGGGTTACGGGGATAGGGCCTGATGGGATTGTGGTCGGTGCAGACCCGATGGGCCGAATGGCCTCCTTCTGTACTGTAGGATTCTATGATTCCAACGTGCCGAGTAATCTGATCTCGTGTGTGTCGGAGGGAGGTGTTCTTGCTGGAAGTGAATGCTCCGGGAAGGAGGGTTCCTGACCTCCAGGAGCAGAGGTTTGGGGGTCAGGGTGCCTGACGTTTAGTAGCTAAGGAATGGGTGTTTGTAACAGTGCCTCCTTGGGGCAGCGCTGAATGAGCTGTGGTTGTAATGTCACGCTTTGTGTTTTTTTCCCCAGTGTGTTCGGTTAGTGTCCTTGGAGAGAGCGACGTGATGCAGGAGTTCTTGGCTGATTCCAGTGAGGTAAGACTATCCAAAAGGAAGCCTGACTTCGCAGGGACTAGTGTTGCGCCGAATTCAGAGATGGATGTTTAACGTAACGAACCCGCACTCAGCTCCTCTCATTCAACCACATCCTGTCTGATTTGCAACTCCTTTTGCCATTAGTCGTGGTTCTAAAGCTTTTAATACCCTTACCTAGCAAATACAACCACCTCAGGTTGGTGATTTATTGACCGCTCTCCGTCACAAAAGCTTTATGCAAGAGTTCCTGGTTTGCCGTACCCTTTGTATGAAGGAATGCTTCCTATAATCGCTCCTGAACAGCCTGGCTCTAATGCTGCCGTGTTTAGGGCTCTCCCACTAAAGATATTGGGCCATGAGGTCGGAGCTCCCCGCTGTTAGATTTATGCAGTTGCACTGTGCTGGGACCATCCGAAAATGGGATTTAAATCGCAAACTTGGACCGGTTCCAGTTACGCCACACAACTAGTTACCCAGAAAATATTAGAATTAAAACCGCTTCTAACTTCTGCATAACCAGTGTAAAGACGCAGCCTGATTTCGCACACCCTCACCCGCTCCTCTTCCCCCCCCCCCCCCCCCCCCCCCCTCCAAATTCTATCCATTTAAGTTTAATAGTATCACAAGTAGGCTTACATTAACACTGCAACGAGGTTACTGTGAAAATCCCCATAGGTGGCACAGTGGTTAACACTGCTAACCGGGTTCGATTTCCAGCTTGGGTGACTGTGCGGAGTCTGCACGTTCTCCCCGTGTCTGCGTGGGTTTCCTCCGGGTGCTCTGGTTTCCTCCCACAGTCTGAAAGACGTGCTGGTCAGCTGCATTGGCCGTGCTAAATTCTCCCTCAGTGTAACCCGAACAGGTGCTGGAGTGTGGCGACTAGGGGATTTTCACAGTAACTTCATTGCAGTGTCAATGTAAGTCTACTTGTGACACTAAAATAAACTTTAACTTTAAAACTTCCGTCGCCACGCTGCGGCACCTGTGGGGATCCACTTACCTTCTCCTTGGCCTGTCTAATTCAATGGACATTTAAATTTACCTGGTTTACAACAGCTCGTGATGTAAAGGAGGGGACATGTCCTCCTTCAATCTGACTCTGTTGGATTGCGGCACTGGGCCTTGAGGATGGCTGCCCTGCCTGAACCTCACCCGGCCTGAGTAGGAAGGCAAGACAGGCATATAGAAGAAATTTCACACAGTAATTGAGCACAGAGTGGCAATCTGATGCTGATTACCATTCCGAGGAAGTTAAGGTCCAGTGGTTTCTCCCTAAGATTAAAGGATTTGATAGGTAGATAAACATCTCAATTACATAAGTGCAGAATTATTACCTCTGCCAGCGCCTGGGAATGGGAGACATACCAATTACTATTGTTAAATGTAACACTGAAACATTAAACACTTTTCCCAAATATGAAGCATTGACTGAAATGCAAAGTACTTTTGTCAAGGGTAATAGATTATTTGTTGTGCCAACGATGTGCCTTCCCCATGCTGTATGACATCTCTTTTATTCATAGCTTCATTGTGCTGCATCATTCTATCGGAAAGACTTATCTAATTAGTGTCACTCTCTACACTTCCCCTCCCATTAGCCCTGCAAATATTCAGTTCCCTTTTTGAAAGTTACTCAATCTACTTCCAACAAGCTTTTCAGTCAGTGAGCTCCAGCCTGTAAAATGCTGCGTAATTTTCACTTCTCCCTCTTTGCCACTTGTTTTACATCTGGGTCCTCGAGTTACTGTCCTTCCTGCCAATAGTTACCAAACTCCTTGATGATTTTGAGCACCCGCATCTCCCATTGTTGCTCAGAGAAAACTATCCCAGCTCCTTATCCCTGCTACCGTTCTAGGGTGGCACTGCTGCCTCTCAGCGCCAGGGACTCGGGTTCGATACCTGGCTTGGGTCACTGTCTGTGTGGAAGTCTGCACGTTCTCCCCGTGTCTGCGTGGATTTCATCCGGATGCTCCGGTTTCCTCCCACAGTCCGAACGACGTGCTGGCCATGCTAAATTCTCCCTCATAGAATCATAGAAACCCTACAGTGCAGAAGGCGGGCGGCACGGTAGCACAGTGGTTAGCACTGCTGCTTCACAGCTCCAGGGACCTGGGTTCGATTCCCGGCTTGGGTCGCTGTCTGTGTGGAGTTTGCACATTCTCCTAGTGTCTGCGTGGGTTTCCTCCGGGTGCTCCGGTTTCCTCCCACAGTCCAAAGATGTGCAGGTTAGGTTGATTGGCCATGCTAAAAAATTGCCCCTTAGTGTCCTGGGATGCGTAGATTAGAGGGATTAGTGGGTAAATATGTAGGGATATGGGGGTAGGGCCTGGGTAGGATTGTGGTTGGTGCAGACTCGATGGGCCGAATGGCTTCTTTCTGTACTGTAGGGTTTCTAAGGAGGCCATTTGGCCCATCGAGTCTGCACCGACAACAGTCCCACCCAGGCCCTATCCCCGTAACCCCACATACTTACCCACTAATCCCTCTAACCTACACATCCCAGGACACTGAGGTGCAATTTAGCATGGCTAATGCAGCTAACCTGCACATCTTTGGACAGTGGGGGGGAAACCGGAGCACCTGGAGGAAACGCACATAGACATAGAGAAAATGTGCAGACTCCACACAGACAGTGACCCAAGCCGGGAATTGAACCCGGGTCTCTGGAGCTGTAAAGCAGCAGTGCTAACCACTGTGCCACCCTCAGTGTATCCGAACAGGCACCAGAGTGTGGCGACTAGGGGATTTTTCACAGTAACTTATTGCATTGTTAATGTAAGCCAACTTGTGACAGTAAATATACTTAAGTAAATTCCCTTTGAGTATAGATTGTATCGAATGCCCAAAAGGTATGTCTTCAGCACAAGGCAGTATTGTTTCTCACAAGCTCATCTGTCATCCATACAATGGGATGTAATGGTCGATTGTGTTCAGTCATCTGATATCTGAGCACTGTTTTATCTGATTGGTTTAGCCTTGTGGGTCTTCCAGAACCTCCACAAATACCTTAAACGTTCCTAGTGTTAAGTGTTTGTGGAAAGATAAGCCTGTATGTGAAGGATAAACTGTGATCAAAAGGTGGAGATATCTGTGCCCAAGGAAAGCAGTCTCACTTTGTTTTTGAAGGAAGACACGCCTTTATTTGCCATTTTTCACGAAACGCAGAAACCAATGAATTACTTTTGAATGCAGTTTCTGTCGTAGTGTTGGTAACCCGGCAGCCAAATTGCACACAGCAAAATCTCTCAAACAGCAAAGTGATAACCTGATAAATGCTTAATGGCCCCTGCTGCTCTTTAGAAGATTGGCAATTGTGTAACTTCAGGCGGCACGGTGGCACAGTGGTTAGCACTGCTGCCTCACAGCGCCAGGGACCTGGGTTCAATTCCGGCCTCGGTCTGTGTGGAGTTTGCACGTTCTCCCCGTGTCTGCATGGGTTTCCTCCGGGTGCTCCGGTTTCCTCCCACAGTCCGAAAGATGTGTGGGTTAGATTGATTGGCCGTGCTAAATTGACACTTAGTGTGAGGGACTAGCAGGGTAAATATGTGGGGTTACGGGAATAAGGTCTGGGTGGGATTGTGGCTGGGATTGTGGCTGGTGTAGACTCAATGGGCCGAATGGCCTCCTTCTGCAGTGTAGGGTTTCTATGATTCCGTGGCACTATCTCACATCCACCTGAGAGGGTTCCTGTTAAATTCCTATCCGAAAGACAGTACATCTGACAGTGCAGTACTCCTGATCTGGAATGAGCCTGCCCTGATGAATTGGACCAGCAGTGATATTCCTCCTATTGTTGCCCTGTGTGGTATACAAATCATTTCATGTCTCTGCTCCCTGTGTAACACAGCGAGTGTGTGGCTGCTGTGCTTCATCTGGGATGCTGAATGACTGCTTAATTGCTCCTTCTTCACTGTGAATTGGTCCCTTGCTTAATGAGTTTTTCTGCTTCACTGTGTTTGGAGTTTAATCAGCATGCACTAGCTGGCACTGAGTTGTATACAGGCCTCACAGTACTGGAAGCTCTGAATAGCGGGTTCGTTTCTATCAGCTCTGTGGTGCTGGAGATATTTCAGGTTAATTAACCTTCTCTCCAAGGGATGTACTCATCATTGTTTGGCACTGTTTAGTTGAGCAAATGTCAGCATTGTATTGGAGTTCTCAGTTTGGACAGTGCGGGAATCTATTTTCAGCCCACAGGAATTTTTCTTGCCAGCGGATAACTGCTCAGATAGTGACTTTGAAGAAAAGAGGGTATTGGAAATGAGGGCACCTCTTTATTTGAAGTGGGACTGGCCACTCTGGTGTTACGCCCTGCCTCTTTCTGAATGTACTGTGGGTACAATGTGCAGCTTGCCACAGTTTGTGTTTGCTCCCTGATGCAGGTATTTGTTGGGTATAAAACTGCGATTACTATTGAAGTCAATCCAGGTCACGGGCAATCTGCTTCAGTGTAACGCTGACTCCTCGAATTATAAATGCAACCAGTGACTATCGGCATATCCCAGTGGCACAGTGGTTAGCACTACTGCCTCACAATGCCAGGGACCCGGGTTCGATTGGGTCACTGTCTGTGCAGAGTCTGCACGTTCTCCCTGTGTCTGCGTGGGTTTCCTCCGGGTGCTCCGGTTTCCCCTCACAGTCCAAAAGACGTGCTGGTTAGGTGCATTGGCCGTGCTAAATTCTCCCTCCGTGTACCCGAACAGGCGTCGGAGTGTGGCGACTAGGGGATTTTCACAGTAACTTCATTGCAGTGTTAATGTAAGCCGACTTGTGACACTCATAAATAAACTTCACTTCATTTCAACGTGTGGAGTCTGGACTGAGTCAAAGGTCATCTTATTGACTCCATTTGGTGAGAGGTTTGCTTCAGATTGAAAGGACAAGGACTGAGGCACCGAGTTAAGTGAGCTGGACAACGAGGGAGACACAAGTAGACCAAAGCTGGAGACTGAGCAAGGAAGAGAATAAACTGAATAGCATCCAAGGAGATTGGATAAACACCAATAGGCTTTGAAGAGGAGAGGTTGGGAACAAAATACAACCAGGGGCATCCAGAAAAGAGGAATGGGGTGGTAGAGGATAGGAAAGGGAGAGCTGATCAGATGAAAAGTATAGATGGTCAGCATAGACATGGTGGGCCGAAGGGCCTCTTTCTGTGCTGTATGACTCTCTGGGGCAGAGTGGGTGAGTTGAGGTTCAGATATGTGGAGGCTAAGAAAATGTTTGCATGATACAAGAAGTCAAATCTCACCAGCTGACAGTATGTGGGTGGAGATCCCGTAAACCATTGAGGTATATTGTATTAGAACCATAGAACATTACAGCACAGAAACAGGCCTTTTGGCCCTTCTTGGCTGTGCCGAACCATTTTTCTGCCTAGTCTCATTGACCTGCACCCTCCACACCCTTCTCATCCATGTACCTGTCCAAGTTTTTCTTAAAAGTTAAAAGTGAGCCCGCATTCACCACCTCATCTGGCAGCTCATTCCACGCTCCCACCACTCTGTGTGAAGAAGCCCCCCGCCTAATATTCCCTTTAAACTTTTCCCCCTTGACCCACGTCCTCTAGTTTTTTTCTCCCCTAGCCTCAGTGGAAAAAGCCTGCTTGCATTCACTCTATCTATACCCATCATCATTTTATACACCTCTATCAAATCGCCCCTCATTCTTCTACACTCCAGGTATTGTTGAACAGAGCAATACATCTCCCTGAATATTAATGGTTGCACTAAATTCTGCCCCGGGAGAGGTTGGATTTATTCTGAATCAAATGTTTTGAAAGTGCTTTGAACTTTGGATATTTAGTGAAAACTTGGAGGGTTAGGGGGTGGGCTGGGAGGTGTAATGGAGAATTGTACATTGTCTAAAAACGAAGCTGTTTTTATCTTCCCTCTGCCACTGATTTGGAATGGATGTGGGTGAGCTCCAAATGTAGTAACTTGCATTTAACAATATTATTACCTTCTCGGCTGGATATTTCAATGGATTTGACTTTTTGATGCAGTTAAGGCCCTATCCTTGTAACTTTGCGTCATGGTCTTATTCTGCTGTCCAGCTCCCTGCTGTCTGTTTAACCTCTACAACCATGTATTTATTCCCACCCCTCTGCCAGTATGGTTCTATTAAGGATTCCAGGGCGTTTGGTGCTCTGACTTGTCTGACTGTCTCGCGCACTCCCTGTTTTGTTTGGTTGCTCTTTAGTCCAGAATGCGCAATCCAGATTGGAACCCAACTCCATAGACTATCACATGTCTGGCAGAGGTTTGCTGTCGTCCCTTGTAAATAGGCCAGTTCTGCGGTCTCTCCTTTTGTCCCTTGGGTATGGTGCTAATCTAAGCTGAGTGGTGTTGCTGTATTGAGTGGCGCCCAACCAAAGAGAGAATCGTTCCCAGTTGCGTTTGCATTCATCCTGACGGCTGGTGTGAGGAAGGCCCATGATCAGGTGGCCTAACCTCTTGCATTCCATGGTACAGGTAGAGGAGGACAACAATAAGATTATCTGAGAGCCTTTAGATCACCTACAAAGCAAGTGTGGTAGTCTTCCATTAGTTTACCTTCCTTTCCATTAAATAGATGGCTTTATCATTCGTACGGCAAACCTGTTGTGTGTCTATTCACTCAGGACATGTAACGGATACAATTTTCCAATCACCTGTAAATATTTCAGGAGCAAAGCTCTCTTAACCTGGTGCTTGGCACTCACATGAAAACTGACCAAAACTAAATCAAATCCTCATTAAAACTGAGACGCTGTCCTGATGTCAGGGCTGTTATCAAACTATTTTGAGCCTTGTGGCTAATGGCTCAGTGTAGGTAACAGGACAATAAATTGGGTTTGAATGGCAGCCTGGCCGACATTACCATCTTGTGTCCTCTCTCCAGATTAACCTCTTGTGCTCTCTCTCTGGATTAACCTCTTGTGCTCTCTCTCTGGATTAACCTCTTGTGCTCTCTCTCTGGATTAACCTCTTGTGCTCTCTCTCTGGATTACCATCTTGTGCTCTCTCTCCGGCTTGCCACCTTGTGTGCTCTCTGGAATTGGTGGAGGTAGCTTTGTGACTTTTGGGTTACCTAGGATGTGCAGAGGCAGCTGGGTAGTAATTGGTTTCTTAGCTTACTGTGTTAAAGTTTTAAAGTTAAAGTTTATTTATTAGTGTCACAAGTAGGCTTACATTAATACTGCAATGAGGTTACTGTGAAAACCCCCTAGTCGCCACACTCCGGTGCCTGTTCGGGTACACTGAGGAAGAATTTAGCACGGCCAATGCACCCAACCAGCGCGTCTTTCAGACTGTGGGAGGAAGCTGGAGCACCCGGAGGAAACCCACGCAGACACGGGAAGAAAATGCAGTCTCTGCACAGACAGTGACACAAATGGGAATCAAACCTGGGTCCCTGGCACTGTGAGGCAGCAGTGCCACTGTGCCGTCCCGGGATGATGGTTAAATTAGTATTATTGACGACAGAACTCCCCATGGTTTGGACAGTCCACACTGCAGAGTCTGGGGAGATCAACATGGATTCGAAGCATTAGTGCCAGTAATCAATTCACAAACCACTGCTGCCTTTGGATACAGGACCTGGTGAGGGCAGAGGGACCCGTTCATATATCCTGGAATGATAACTACGATGCCCTTACCCGACCTGACCTGAAAAGCTATAAAAATGGGGACGAATACCAGTAGGTGTAGCCAGAATTGATGGTGTGCCTAAGGGAATCTAAACAGTCTTGTAATATTTAATGCTGTTGTTGTTGAAATAATGTTCTGGTCCCACACGTTTTCCTCAGGCTAGGGAATTATACTCGATGTTTCCAGTGAATGAATGTTCTAACAGCTGTATGTTTATTGTTGCATGCTTGCAGAGTATAAACGGGCTGTCAGATGTGGACTTGAGGATAGCCTTGCCCGACAGAAACATCATCACAGTCACTGTGAAAAAGAACAGCACTGCAGAGGAGGTCTACAGGGTGAGTGAGTCAACGCTTAAGATTCTGGCCAATCGCAATAAGAATGAAGTCAACAGATAATTGTCTAGTGGTGCAGGACTTGAGTATTTCTGAACAAGGCACATTGTCAAAGCTTTCCGTCTCATTAGGGCAATCCACAAGAATACCAAATGTAAAGGGAACAGTTTATACCGCATGAGAAGACTGTGCTGATTGGTTGGCAATTGTATAACTTAGGGTGGCATGGCGGCACAGTGGTTAGCACTGCTGCCTCACAGCGCCAGGAAGCCAGGTTCAATTCCGGCCTTGGCTGACTGTGTGGAGTCTGCACGTTCTCCCCGTGTCTGCATGGGTTTCCTCCGGGTGCTCAGGTTTCCTCCCACAGTCCAAAGATGTGCAGGTTAGGTGGATTGGCCGTGCTAAATGGCCCCTTAGTGTCGGGGGACCAGCAAGGGTAAATATGTGAAGTTAGGGGGAATAGGGCCTTGTTGTCGGTGTAGGTTCAGTGGGCCGAATGACCTTCTGCACTGTAGGGATTCTATGATTTATTCAGACACAAAGAACAATACAGCACAGGAACAGGCCCTTCGGCCCTCCAAGCCCGCGCCGCTCCCCGGTCCAGGATTGAATCCTGAATCCAGGATCCCCGCCCAATTTTCCAGCCTATCTACATCCTAATATCCTATCCACCGAGCTGTCCCTCAGAGCTACGATGCTTTGTTCATCACAACCTATTAACTCACCCCCACCCCCCCATTCCAGACCATGTGATCTCCAGGGAGAGGCGAAAACCCAGAGTGAAAACCCCAGGGCCAATATGGGGGAAAGAAAATCTGGGAAATTCCTCTCCGACCCCCTGAGGCGATCGAAACAAGTCCAGGAGATCACACTGGCCCTGATCAGAAAATGCTTCCCAACCCTATTCATTTCCACTTCTGCTTTACGAACACCATCTGAATTCCCTGCCCCCGAGACAGGTTCCCAACTATCCGCAGTCTCGCTCTGTACTGGCACCAGCAAGATGATCATAGAATGAAGCCTTGAAACGAGAAACAAAGAACAATTAGCCCGCGCCGCTCCCTAGTCCAAACTAGACCACTCTTTTGTATCCCTCCATTCCCACTCCGTTCATATAGCTGTCTAGATAAGTCTTAAACGTTCCCAGTGTGTCCGCCTCCACCACCTTGCCCAGCAACACATTCCAGGCCCCCACGACCCTCTGTGTAAAATATGTCCTTCTGATATCTGTGTTAAACCTCCCCCCCTTCACCTTGAACCTATGACCCCTCGTGAACGTCACCACGGAGCCGGGGAAAAGCTTCCCACCGTTCACCCTATCTATGCCTTTCATAATTTTATACACCTCTATTAAGTCTCCCCTCATCCTCCGTCTTTCCAAGGAGAACAACCCCAGTTTCCCCAATCTCTCCTCATAACCAAGCCCCTCCATACCAGGCAACTGGTATGGTGGTTATATTTTGGGAACTATTAATGATTGGTGTTCTATGAATGTGTGCAGAAGTTTCTTTACCCAAGCTTTAAAGTTTAGCACTATTCTTAAGAAATTATTGTTTGTAAAATGGCTAGATTCTGGGAATCATGGTGTTCTGTGTTCTGAGGCAAAAATCTTGGTGAGAATTCACTGTGGCCTTTTTATGGCTGCTTTTGCAAGCTTTGTTATTTCAGGATTTTAAAAGTTTTTTCCCTTGGTAGGGTTTGAGCATACAACCTCTGGATAAGTATTTTAGTAAGACCAGCACCGTGTTACACTACCCTTAACCTGAGCACTATAATCAGGATGAGACTTATTGGACTGAAAGCATTGAGCACAGTTGAACTGCAGCAGCTCCTCAGTTGATTGAAGAGCTTCACTGTCCTGTTTCAAGTTAATGTCTGATTTCTGTTATTATTGTCTGCACTCAGAGTGGGTTATCCTGTATCCCATTGAAGACGCACTCCGATTATGGGCGGCTCAGTGGTTAGCACTGCTGCCTCACAGCGCCAGGGACCCAGGTTCAATTCCAACCTTGGGTCACTGTCTGTGCGAAGTTTGCACATTCTCCCTGTGTCTGCGTGGGTTTCCTCCGGGTGCTCCGGTTTCCTCCCACAGTCCAAAGATGTGAGAGTTAGGTTGATTGGCCATGTTAAATTGACCCTAGTGTCAGGGGGATTAGCAGGGCAAATATGCGGGGTTACAGGGAAAGGGGCTGGGTGGGATTGTGTCGGTGCAGACTCGATGGGCCGAATAGCCTCTTTCTGCACTGTAGTGATTCTATTAATTGGTCTCCAGCTAGTTTGATACATTGCTGCTCTCCCCACCATCTCAGCTCAACAAAAGCCTGACTATATTGTTTCAGTGGCTGTCAGAAACCCATCCTTTTGTTGCTGTTCAAAGGTAATCCTTTGGGTTTAATGGACACAAGGGATTCTATGACTCTGTGATCTCACAGTGCAGAAGGAGGCCAAGGTAAATGAGATAAGAAAGCAGTGTTGACCAACTATATCCCCTTGGGAGTGACAACTCTCTGGACTAGATTTAAATCCACATTCAATAAATGGAAATTTCAGCTAGCTGGTGTTGACTTTGATGGCACTGATTGCCATGTTATGGTCCATGCTCTGTACAGTGTCCATCTTTTGACCGATCCCCAGTGTCACACTGTTTTACCCCTGCAGGCTGTACAAGAGCACTTACGAATGGATAGCATCACAGCGAGTTTCTTTACACTGTTTGAAGTCGTGGACCACTTCTTTGGTAAGGGAGATTTATTTGTTTTGTAATTATTGGGGGGGAAACGAATAACGGTGTCAAAGTATGTCAGGAGGCTGTGGTAACAGGACAATAATTTAGAAACCAGCTAAACTCCCATTCAGGCGCATGTCACAGAAGGATTAATTGATGGCAGAATAAATAAGGGTGATTACAAGCGTTATAGTATTTGAGTCCCCATGATGTTTGGGGCAGGCTTGGTGGACCATCTAGCCTTTTCCTGCTGTCTGTTGTGAGAGTTAGGTTGATTGGCCATGTTAAATTGACCCTAGTGTCAGGGGGATTAGCAGGGCAAATATGCGGGGTTACAGGGAAAGGGGCTGGGTGGGATTGTGTCGGTGCAGACTCGATGGCAGAATGGTATTGTCTGTTGGTATTCATTGTATAGAATCTTCCCAAAACTAATACAGAGGCACCCATCATCAATTAAAAAGACTTTGATGACATGTCCCTTTCCTAGAAGAATCAGTTGATCTTCTGTTGCATTACTTGAAAATTAGGTGCCATTTGTGACTGTCCTAACTCTGTGGAAGCTTTTCCAATTATTAAAAGTTGGACATGATCCATCAGTTATATTATTGTTTAATTTAGAATTGTCTGGCTTCACTCACCTCTGTTTGATCTTAATAAGAGATATTAAGACTGCTGATTGCTTGGTCAAAAAAGTTGATACTAAAGGGCATCTTGAAGGAGGAAGAGAAAGGGAGAGAAGGAAAGAATTGGGAAAGAAGGGGAGAGATGGAGAGAATTGGGAAAAGAAAGGGGAGGGATGGAGGGAATTGGGGAGAGTCGGAAAGAGTTGGGGAAAGAAAGGGGCGGACGGAGAGAGTTGGGGAAAGGGGCGGACGGAGAGAGTTGGGGAAAGGGGCGGACGGAGAGAGTTGGGGAAAGGGGCGGACGGAGAGAGTTGGGGAAAGGGGCGGACGGAGAGAGTTGGGGAAAGGGGCGGACGGAGAGAGTTGGGGAAAGGGGCGGACGGAGAGAGTTGGGGAAAGGGGCGGACGGAGAGAGTTGGGGAAAGGGGCGGACGGAGAGAGTTGGGGAAAGGGGCGGACGGAGAGAGTTGGGGAAAGAAAGAGGTGGACGGAGAGAGTTGGGGAAAGAAAGAGGTGGACGGAGAGAGTTGGGGAAAGAAAGAGGTGGACGGAGAGAGTTGGGGAAAGAAAGCCAGGAGTCCTGGGTGTGGAAGGCTGAAGGCACTGAATTGGTGGGACAAAAGACACCGGGAGTGCACAAAAGGCCGTTAGAGAAGTGGGGCATTCCCGGATGGTTGTAGGGCTAACGGCGGTTACAGGTGGGGAGGAGTGAGGCCATGAAATAATTTGAGTATCAGGATACGATGAATCAACAATGAGGGTAGCCACTTGTGCACTACACAGTAGCTGTGACCTCGGCTGCAATATTAATTTGTCAAAGGAATTTCCCAGTCGTTTTTCTGCTTTGAAATTGATGGTCAATTTGAGCAATTGGCAAGTGCTTCAATGATGCAGAAAACAATTTGTGCACTCGCAGAGCGGAAGCTGGTCCCCAATGAGTTCCCGCACAAACTGTACATACAGAACTACACGTCAGCAGCAGCCGGGACGTGTCTCGTCATCAGGAAGTGGCTCTTCACCATGGCCCAGGAAGAACTTCTGAATGACAATGACCTCGCAGTAACCTACTTCTTCCACCAGGTATGTGAGCAGTTGACCGTGCAGTGTACAGTTGTCACGGCACAGAATACAATCCGCCACATCGCTACACCTTGTATGCCGAGGACTTGTCGCCTTTATGTGGCCAAGTGCTTCAGCGTCAGAATGTAGATGAGAATTGAAGAAAAGCATCAAATGCTCAGCAATATAATTGCTTAACTGGTGATCTGAAATTGTAATGTACTCTTGAGGCAAAGCTCTGTGTCTAGTTACCAGATCCTAATCCTCGCTGGTGTAATTACCCATTCGAAGGGGGTGCGTACAGAACTGGCCTGGCTGCTTTCCATTATAGTTGGGAAGCATCTCTCCTGCTTGTCGCATTGTTTCCTCTCTCCCTCCCAGACCCTAACTTTGAGCCTACGCCTGTGTGTCTGTAAAATTGTGTGTGTACCCGTGTCAGGTGAGTGTGCGTTTGCCCAATTCAAACAAGTGCAAAGTCGTTGCTTTCAATGATCTTTGCTTCACCTTGCTCGCTACAGCTGCAATCTGTAAACTGGGGCATTCTGCTAGAAGCTAAATTGATCCCATTTGTCACTGTGTGCTAATCAGTAATAAAAATAGGAAGCGCTGTAAATATGCAGGTCAGTCAGCATGTGAGAGAGAGAGGAAGGTTAATGTTTCAGATGGGTCCGAGCATTAGAACTCTGCAGAACAGCAACAAAACCAATTCCGAGCCTCCTCAATCTCTGGCCTTGAAGCAGGAATGTGCCCGTTAACTGTGGTGCCCACAGACTTCACTCGAAAGTCCTTTTGTTACTATTTTTAACTTTGGAGAAGTGTTAAGATTATAAAAGAGGCTCAGTGGTAAAAGAACTGAAACAAAGGATTGTTTTGTGACGTTAATCACCTTACAAAAAAAATTAGGACAAAATCTGTCGAGGTAACTGGGTATTCGAAGCACTTTGGAATGGGGTATTTGTTAATCACACTTTGCAATGACTTTTTGAAATTTGGTTGGTGGTTCTGGCAGGGCAGCATCTATTGGCTCTTGTTGCCCCCGAGGGTTGAATCAGGTCGGTACAGTGGGATGGGAGTCACGTAGAGGGCACACTGAAGAGGACCTTATCATCCCCACTTTTCCCAGTTGCATAATGTGGAAAAAAAAGTCAAGGAAAGCTGGAGTCATAAAATAAAAGCAAATTACTGCGGATACTGGAATCTGAAACTAAAAGAGAAAATGCTGGAAAATCTCAGCAGGTCTGGCAGCATCTGTGAGGAGGGAAAAGAGCTGAACTTTGATAAAGGGTCATCTGGACTCGAAGCGGGTGAAGTCTGCAGGTACCACAGTTAATGGGCGCATTCCTGCTTTAAGGCCAGCTGCTTTGACAAAGGATCGTCTGGACTCGAAACGTCAGCTCTTTTCTCTCCTTACAGATGCTGCCAGACCTGCTGAGATTTTCCAGTGTTTTCTCTTTCGGTTTCAAAGTCGGAGCCATGTTTGTATTGTGGGGCTAAGAGACTTCATTATGCTGCGCTTTCCAATTTCAAATGATTTATTTTAACAATAATCATCATTATGCTCTAAATAAACCTGAGAGTGGTATAGCTACACCGTGCTTACAGATAATGGACGGGCTGTTCCAACCGCGCTTGTCCCAAAACCGGAAAATCCCACACAAGGTCAACGGACCTGTGCGTGGCCTGTCCCTCTCCCACTACGATTCCCGTGGCGGGCCGGATGGGAAAATTCCACCCAAAGCTTCTGATTTGAGGGCAATTGCACCCAATATTATTTCTAACGTGGTTGAGACATTGTATTCTGTACGTTTAGAAACTTCATTTAATCATAAAGGTGGAAACCAAAGGGAACTACCCTCACTCGCCACATCTTGGGTAGAAGTTTGTTTCAGAGTTGATCACAGCATACATACAAATTTTTAAAATGTGACAATTCAGAGTTGGATCTGAATTAAATATTTATTATTGACCCAGGGATTCCTTTGACGTGGTTTGTTATTTGTGCATGTCCTTTCACCCGAAACACTTGGCAACTTGGCCAATATTTGGTTTCAAAACGCAAAATTCTCATCTTGTGGCTACCAGGAGATGTTATCTTGAGCAGATTAGTTTAAAAATGCTTGTCCCTTAAGGAAGGCTGCGCCACCTCCCCCCCCCCCTCTCTCCTCTCTCTCCCCCGCCCCCCCCCCCCCGCCCATTTCAGCAGCCGAAAGCAAGGCTGCCAGTGATGGAGCGATTTAACATCTGGGAGAAGCTCGAGAGGCCAGAGGTGGCCGAGCGCCAGTATCTCCTGAGGGGTGTAGCGATGGAGTGATCCCACAATGTTGCAGAGTCTTGCAAAATATTGGTGCGCTGACCTCTCTTTCTGTTCGTTTTTTTAAAATTCATTCGTGGGACATGGGCTGGTCAGCATTTATTGCCCATCCCTCATTGCCCCTTGAGAAGGTGGTGGTGAGCTGCCGCCTTGAATCGCTGCAGTCCACATGTTGTGGGTTGACCCACAATGCCATTAGGGAGGGAATTCCAGGATTTTGACCCAGCGACTGCGAAGGAACGGCGATATATTTCCAAGTCAGGATGGTGAGTGGCTTGGAGGGGAACTTGCAAGTGGTGGTGTTCCCATGTATCTGCTGCCCTTGTCCTTCTAGATGGAAGCAGTCGTGGGTTTGGAAGGTGCTGTCTAAGGATCTTTGGTGAATTGCTACAGTGCATCTTGTAGATGGTACACACTGCTGCTACTGAGTGTCGGTGGTGGAGGGAGTGGATGCTTGTGGATGTGGTGCCAATCAAGCAGGGCTTTGTCCTGGATGGTGTCGAGCTTCTTGAGTGTTGTTGGAGCTGCACCCATCCAGGCAAGTGGGGAGTATTCCATCACACTCCTGACTTGTGCCTTGTAGATGGTGGATAGGCTTTGGGGAGTCAGGAGATGAGTTACTCGCCGCAGTATTCCCAGCCTCTGACCTGCTCTTGTAGCCACTGTGTTTCTGTGGTGAGTCCAGTTGAGTTTATGATAACTGCAAGGTATGTGTCCCAGTCCCAAGTCACGAGCTGTGTTGAAATTGCAGGCTGTGGAGGATGTGAAGAAAGGGCGGATTCGAGTTGGGGATAAGTCGTACCAGCTTCAGAAACTGTCGGAGCAGCACAAGAAAGTCATGGTAGGATTCTGCCTATTTGTCCGTGTGTCCACAGAGCAGCTTCACCTGCGTCACAACCTGCGGCTTTAGGTCGCACTGAGATTGCGAGTTAGCAGAAATTGTACAAGAAGAGTATCTGATTCCAATGTTTAACGATAGTTGAGCAAGGAGGCCATTCGTCCCGTCGAGTCTATACTGAAAAACTGAGAATGGAACCAATTCTTCAAACGATAGCAATCATGGTCATTGTAAAGTCCTCGAGGGACATAATGCCCAATGGGTAGGGGAGCATCAGGTCAAACTTGTCCAGGTGAGCCCAAGCAGCAGCAATGGCTATGGTGTTACTCAGCAAACACACAGGCCTCTGAGCGGGGCCAGATCACCTCTAGAGACAACAGCGGTAGGCTGGTAAATGACACCGGCCTCAGGCAGCTGGACGCCAGTCTGCTAATTGGATCCTACGCTTGGTTTTAATAGTCTCACTTGGTTTTAATAGTCTCAATGGTTGTATTAACATCTGGGCACCGGGCCACCCAGTAACAGTGACAGCTGACCCAGTACTCGCCATGGCAGGGGTCACTTTCGACCCTTTGGCTGGTTCACAGCAAGTGTCGGTTATCTCAGACGCACACAGCTCCCCATGACAAGCTTCCTCAGCTGAGATAGCAGGTATATGGGTGAACAGTGGTGCGGTAGCAGAGTTAGTGGAAGGTCTAATCGAAGAGAGCTACGACTCTCTCCAACTTTTACAGACGCACCATAGAAAGCATTCTTTCTGTTTGTATCACAGCTTGGTATGGCTCCTGCTCTGCCCAAGACCGCAAGGAACTACAAAAGGTCATGAATGTAGCCCAATCCATCACGCAAACCAGCCTCCCATCCATTGATTCTGTCAACACTTCCCACTGCCTCGGCAAAGCAGCCAGCATAATCAAAGACCCCACGCACCCTGGATATTCTCTCTTCCACCTTCTTCCTTCGGGAGAAAGATACAAAAGCCTGAGGTCACATACCGACCGACTCAAGAACAGCTTCTTCCCTGCTGCTGTCAGACTTTTGAATGGACCTACCTCGCATTAAGTTCATCTTTCGCTACACCCTAGCTATGACTGTAACACTACATTCTGCACTCTCTCCTTTCCTTCTCTATGTACGGTATGCTTTGTCTGTATAGCGCGCAAGAAACAATACTTTTCACTGTATCCCAATACATGTGCCAATAAATCAAATCAAGGAGATGGGTATGTAAAAGGGGAAGATGTTACATTTCTGTAGCGCGTTTCATTTCCCCCAGATGCCCCAAAGTGCTTTCCAGTCACTGAAGTACATTTGCTATCTAGTGGTGTTGTAATTTGGGGAGTCACAGCAGTCACGCTGTGCAGGATAAGTTCCCACCATGATGAGGTAAGCGACCAGGTTTTAGTAACACTGATTTAAGACGGCATGGTGGGTTATCTGGTCCAGAGGTTGGGTTGAGACTGAAGATGGGACGGAGAGAAGGATAGCAGAGTATGGCTGGAGGAGGTTATAGAGCTGGCAAGAGTGTGTCAAGGGAGGATCTTGTAGACAGGATATGAATTTTATGCATTGATAGATGAAGACCCAGTGAGGGTTGGCAGGGGCAGATGTGATGGGGCAGTGGGCAATGTTGTATTTTTGCAGATCCCAAAACATTTTGAAGCCAGTGTCCCTAAACAAGATGAGAGCTTGCTGAGTGTATGGCCAGTGCTACCTTACGACAGTGACTACACTTCAAAAGTTCTCAATTGGGCTGTAAAGTATTTTGGGATGTCCTGAGGTTCTGAAAGGCGCCATATAAATGCAAGTCTTTCTTGACAGATTAGAGCAGAATTTAACAATGGCTAGTTCTGGTCACAGAACCATAGAATCCCTACAGTGCAGAAAGAGGCCATCCAGCCCATTTAGTCTGCATCGACTCCCCAAAAGACCACCCCATCCAGGCCCTCCCCTCTGCCCCATCCCCGTAACCCCTTTGCATTTACTATGGCTCATCTTTGATTTGATGTATTATTGTCACATGTACTGGGATACAGTGAAAAGTTGTGTTTCTTGCGCGCTATACAGACAAAGCATACCATTCATAGAGAAGGAAATGAGAGAGTGCAGAATATAGTGTTACATTCATAGCTAGGGTGTAGAGAAAGATCAACTTAATATAAGGTAGGTCCATTCAAACGTCTGACAGCAGCAGGGAAGAAGCTGTTCTTGAGTCGGTTGATACCTGATCGCAGACTTTTGTATCTTTTTCCCGACGGAAGAAGGTGGAAGAGAGAATGTCCGGGATGTGTGGGTTCCTCGATTATGCTGGCTGCTTTTCTGAGGCAGCGGGAAGTGTAGACAGAGTCAATGGATGGGAGGCTGGTTTGTGTGACGGACTGGGCTTCATTCACGACCCTTTGTAGTTTCTTGCGGTGTTGGACAGAGCAGGAGCCAGACCAAGCTGTGATACAACCAGAAAGAATGCTTTCTATGGTGCATCTGTAAAAGTTGGTGAGAGTTATTTATTTCAAAGATAAGTGTTTAAAATTTTCCTTAATCCACCTAACCGGTACATGTTTGGACAGCTGAGTTTCATTGTGATGTGGGGGGAGTGGGATTTCTCTGGGTAGGTCACAGGCTCTCTCTCTGTCTAATTGGCTGTCCATTATTGCAGTACCTCAACATGATTCGGACTTGTGAAGGCTACAATCAGATAGTTTTCCCACACTGTCGGTGCGACTCTCGAAGGAAGGGGCATGTGATGGCAGCCATTAGCATTCAGCACTTTAAACTCCACGCTTGCACAGAGGATGGTCAGCTGGAGGTAGGTGTGATCAAATTGCATCGCTATCGGGGCTGCTTCTGCTTTGTAGTATCCTGCTGTTCCCAGGAGTTAGGTTGTGATCCAGTGCAGGTTTGTAGAATGTACAGGACGAGACAGTTCAGCTCATCCTGCTTTTTTATTCATCGAATCCCTACAGTGCAGAAGGAGGCCCATCGAGTCTGTACTGACCACAATCCCACCTAGGTCTTATTATTGTAACTCCGCCCATTTACGCTGCTAACCCCCCCTGACACTAGGGTCAATTTAGCACGGCCAATCCTTCTAACTTGCACATCTTTGGACTGTGGGAGGAAACCGGAGCACCCGGAGGAAACCCACACAGACACTGGGAGAATGTGCAAACTCCACGCAGACAGTAGCCCGAGGCCGGACTTGATGTGAGGCAGCAGTGCTAACCGCTGTGAGGCAGCAGTGCTAACCGCTGTGAGGCAGCAGTGCTAACCGCTGTGAGGCAGCAGTGCTAACCGCTGTGAGGCAGCAGTGCTAACCACTGTGCTGCCATGCCGCAATGCCAGCATCCTATTCATTAAAAGGATGTTGGCATCGCTGGCAAGACCAGCATTTGTTGCCCATCCCTCATTACCCTTGAAGTGAAAGGCTTGCTAGGCCGTTTCAGAGGGTAGTTAAGAGTCAACCACGTTGCTGTGGGTCTGGAGCCACATGTAGGCCAGACCGGGTAAGGATGGCAGATTTCCTTCCATTGGTGAACCAGATGGGTTTTTACAGCAGTCGGCAGTGGTTTCACGGTCACTATTACCGAGACTAGCTTTCAATTCAGGATTTATGAATTGAATTTGAATTCCACCAGCAGCTGTGGTGGGATTTGAACCCGCGTCCCCAGAATGTTAGCCTGGCCCTCTGGATTGCTAGTGCATTGGGCACTGAACCTGCCTCTCTGGCACTACACACTGGCATTTGCTTTCTATATGAGTTGCATCTCACTGGTTTGTGTGTTCCCAAAGCATCAGGGGATGGGTCGGATCTTGACTATCGTGGAACTGCATCGCATCAATCCTTCCTCACCACCATAATGTCAGCACAAATGCTTCTCCTCACCAGCCCCGCTAAATCTGAATTCCATCTTTTTGCTCCCTGTAACATTTTTGAAAGTATTTTGAGGTCTCTGGTTTGTGGTACAGAATTCTGCATTCCAGTCACACTCTGTGCAATTAGCCTGTTTGATTTTTGGCTTCTCTTCGAGTAACCTCTTCAATTCTTCAATTTGTGCTGCTTCGTGGGATCGTTAACTATGGGAAACAGCTTATTACTGGCCTTATTGTAACCCAGTAAGAAGTCTCACAACACCAGGTTTAACCTAGTGTTGTGAGGCTTACCGTGCCCACCCCAGTCCAACGCCGGCATCTCCACATCATTATTGTAACCCACCATCCATTAAGTAACCTCCGTTAGGTCAACCTTTAACCTCCTGCTGTCTGTCACCGGGGAGTGCCAGCGGCCATTCCGCTGATAAGCAGTCGGTATTTGGGTTGTAAAGAGTTGGTTTGGATCCTTCCTGAGCTACCCCAATCTCCTTTCTCAAATTGTGTGACAAAGTTGCTCCAGTTGTTGTCTTTTCTCTCCAAAAACAAAAGAACCAGGTGATCATGTTTGAGTGGGATGAGATGCACCAGTGGGACACTGATGAAGAGGGGATGGCGTTCTGCTTCGAGTACATTCGCGGGGAGAAAAAACCGCGCTGGGTGAAAATCTTCACTCCTTACGTGAGTAACTTGGTGTCTTGCGTTTCTTCAGGTCTCCCTACCAATGGGATAAGCCAGCCCTGTTGCCATTAGCGACACACAGAGCCGTTTCCTCATTGGATGGTTCTCGTGGGGTCCATCACGGCTCAGTGACTGAAGAAGATCATGTGTCCGAATCCCAATTTGGAGGCTCGGACACAATCTAGGCTGAGGCTCCGGTGCAGTACTGAGGGAGTGCTGCACTGTCTGAGGTGCAGCTTTTTGGGTGAGATGTCAAACCTGTCTACCCCCTCAGATATACATTAAAGATCCCGTGACACTATTTTCAGAGGAGCAGCCGAGTTTCCCCCCTTGTCCTTTCCAATATTTATCCTTGACTGACATCATCTAAAAAAAATTATAGGTTATTATCACTGGCAGATCCTGAAGTGTAGAATTATATAAATGCCAGGTCATTGCTTAGAATTACACAGCACAGTTAGTTTCTCTGTGGCTCTGCACAATTCCTCCTTTTTCAAGTGATCTCCAGTTGGTAAACAGTTGTCGCATTGGATAGAGTCAGCATGGATTTACAAACAGGAAACCACGCCGTACAAATCTACTGGAATTCTTCGAGGATGTAACTCGAGTTGGTGAGGGGGAGCCAGTGGATGTGGTTTATTTGGGCTTCCACATAAGAGGCATGTAAAATTGAAGCGCATGGGATTAGGGATAGTGTGGTGAGATGAATAGAAAACTAGTTGGCAGACGGGAATAAACGGGTCTTGTTCCAAGTGGCAGGCTAGTGGGGTACCGCAGGGATTGGTGCTAAGACCCAGCTATTCAGAACATATGTTTGTGATTTAGATGAGGGAACTAAATGTAATTTCTCCAAATTTGCAGATGATACAAAGTTGGGTGGGCTGTGAGGAGGATGCAGAGATGCTTCAGTGTGATTTGGACAGGCTGAGTGAGTGGCAGATGCAGTATAATGTGGATAAATGTGAGGTTATCCACTTTGGTAGCAAAAACAGGAAGGCAGATGATTATCTGGCCATAAATTGAGAGAGTGCAGTGTGCAATGAAACCTGGGTGTCCTTGTACACCAGTTGCTAAAGGTAAGTATGCAGTTGCAGCAGGAGAAGGTAAATGGGATGTTGGCCTTCATAACGAGAGGATTTGAGTACAGGAGCAGGGATGTCTTGCTGCAGTTGTACAGGGCCTTGGTCAGAGCACACCCTGCAATATTGTGTGCAGCTTTGGTCTCCTTATCTCTTAGTGTAGGGGAGGTTTGCCAGACTGATTCTGGGGATGGCGGGACTGACGTATGAGGAGAGATTGAGTCAGTTAGGGTCATGTTTGCTGGAGTTTAGGAGAGTGAGGGGAGGATGTCGTAGAGTGGTGAACCTGTGGAATCCATGACCACAGGGAGCAGTTGGAGCCAAAACATTGTACGTTTCCAAGAAGGGAGTTAGATCGAGCTCTTGGGGCGAAGGGGAATCGAAGGATATGGGAGCGAAGGCGGGATCCGGCTGCTGAGTTGGATGATCAGCCATGATCATAAAGAATGGCAGAGCAGGCTCGAAGGGCCGAATGGCCTCCTGCTCCTATTTTCTATATTGTTATGTCTCCCTTTTTGATGGTTGCTATTAACTAGTTTTCCCTGTCCTGGTGTGCTCCACACTCCAGCAGGATGACGCAGTGCTGCCGAAAAAAGACCCACATACCAGCGGGAGTTCTCAGGCGTGCAGCCCAGGTGCTGACCTGTTGGGGTATTGGAGTCACTTACACTTCAATGGACCTCAGGCAGCTACCAGGGGTGGCTCGGGACTGGCCTGGGACGTATCCCCTTCACTGCCCGTTGAGGGCGCAGCATTTGCACAATTAACTACGTAGACCTGTCGCTGCTTCTCGGGTGCTTTGGGACGGGCTGTTCGCGTGACGTTGTGTTTTCTTTTCTCTTGCAGTTTAACTACATGCATGAATGTTTTGAGCGTGTTCTGTGTGAGCTGAGATGGAGGAAAGAGGTAAGGGGGGATCAGCGGGGACCTGTGTGTCTGAACAGCATGTCCTCTGCCCTGAGGCTTCTCTGGTCACGTGGTCAGAACGCACAAAGAAAACTTCTCAGCCTTGTGGAAAGCAATTGACACTCGGGCTGCAGACAGCTGTATAACCACGATCTTTATCTGCACTCAGAGGGATTGGATATTCTGGCTGAGACAAAGTCTAGAGTAAATATTGTTTCTGCCTTGGCTGCGAGTCTGATATTCTTTGTACTGAGTGACATTCCTTTGTCCCACTGAACCACCCCTGGGTAATGGGACTTTATAGGAGGCGATCTCTCTCTGTCAATGTTAACTTGACACCAGTACAAAGAAGCCTATCTCTTTGCCTGATCCTATCTGTAGTGACCGCGTGATAACCAAGTGCAGCTTAACAAACTCCTCCGGAAAGTTAGATGCACTTTTTAAGAAGGAACAGTCACCTGTTCATCAATTGATGTCCTGCCTGTCTGTCTGTCTGCCTCCCTTTCTCCAACCCCTCCTACCAAATACTGCCTGACTCTTCCCACCAAACCTATCTCCACTTCGCCCCATCTCTGCCGCACCCTCTGTAATCCCCCCTCGACCCGTCCTCTCCCCTCCCTGGCCCTATTTTTCCATCCCTTCAGTTACTGCAAACATTTTCCCCTCATTTGCTCTCAACTCCTCGTGTTTTTACTCGCTTCTAAACCAGCGCAGTTCCTCCAGTCTAGTGAGTGAAATGTAATCCTCCAAACCTGGAGCTGATCCAGTCTATTCCGTCTCCAAATCCATCCTGCCCTTCCTGTAGTGCGGTGCCCAGAATCAGACACACAACTGCAGCCACGGTTCAGCTAGAGTTTTACACACACTTCCTGGCTTCTGTCCCCTGTCTGTGTTTGCCAGGCCCAGGATTCCAGCCTCCTTATTACCTGCAGTGTTAACCTGTCGGACACACCTGCGATGATTTGTACACAAAGACCTCTCCGGAGGTTTCTGTTCTTATCTCCCAGCAACACACACACACAGCTTCTCCCCTCCTCCCCCCCCCCCCCCCACCCCCCCCGCCACCCACACACACAGCGCCGCCCCCCCGCACCGTCTCTCCTTATTCTCTTCTGCAGAATATATCACATCACACTTTGCGTTTTGAATTTTCTGTCATGTTCCTCCCTTTTCCAGCCACTTGTGTCCTGTTCAAATCTGTGACTGTCTTCCTCACTGTTAGCAGCAAGTTTCCTGTCATCTGTACAATTTGAAATTGTTGCGTTATTAAAAGCAGCAGCGTCTGCGGTACTGATCTGGACAGAGAACTATAAACCTACCTGCAGCAGCTGGAGGTTCGTTCCTGCCCCTTTGCCAGTTTTGTACCCGTGCTGGCACTGACACTTTGCGCTCAGCCTGTTACCTGGTACCTTAACAACACCTTTAGGAAAGTCCATGTTACACCTTCACCACTCTGCTCTCGTTCATTATTCCTGTTCCCACCAAGAAACGCAAATCCCCCGCTCGTTCTGTCCAGGTGGTGTTTGATTTGTTCGTTAAAATCTTCCTCGTTGCTGACATTAAACTCCCTCCCACCCGGGGGACCAACTTCCCGTCCCCTCCTGCATGCCCGGGGCAGACCCTCCCCTCTCCAGCCAACACTACCCCCCCCCAAGACATAGGAGCAGAATTAGGCCACTCGGCCCATCGAGTCTGCTCTGCCATTCAATCATGGCTGATATTTTCCTCATCCCCATTCTCCTGCCTTTTCCCCATAAACCCCTGATCCCTTTATTAATCAAGAACGCATCTATCTCTGTCTTAAAAAGACACTCAGTGAGGCCTCCGCAGCCTTCTGCGGCAAAGAGTTCCACAGATTCACCACTCTCTGGCTGAAGAAATTCTTCCTCATCTCTGTTTTAAAGGATCGTCCCTTTAGCCTGAGGTTGTGCCCTCTGGTTCTAGTTTTTCCTACTAGTGGAAACATCCTCTCCACGTCCACTCTACCCAGGCCTCGCAGTATCCTGTAAGTTTCAATAAGATCCCCCCTCATCCTTCTAAACTCCAACGAGTACAGACCCAGAGTCCTCAACCGTTCCTCATACGACAAGCTCTTCATTCCAGGTATCATTCTTGTGAACCTCCTCTGGACCCTTTCCAAGGCCAGCACATCCTTCCTTAGATTATGGGGCCCAAAACTGCTCACAATACTCCAAATGGGGTCTGACCAGAGCTTTATACAGCCTCAGAAGTACATCCCTGCTCTTGTATTCTAGCCCTCTCAACATGAATGCTAACATTGCATTTGCTTTCCTAACTGCCGACTGAACCTGCACGTTAACCTAAAGAGAATCTTGAACAATGACTCCCAAGTCCCTTTGTGTTTCTGATTTCCTAAGCATTTTCCCATTTAGAAAATAGTCTATACCTCCATTCCTCCTTCCAAAATGCATTACCTCACACTTTTCCACATTGTATTCCATCTGCCACTTCTTTGCCCACTCTCCTAACCTGTCCAAGTCCTTCTGCAGCCCCCGCTGCTTCCTCAATACTACCTGCCCCTCTACATATCTTTGTATCATCTGCAAACTTAGCAACAGTGCTTTCAGTATCATCTGTAAACTGATTCTAAACAGACTGAGTTGTAAAATTACCCCATCTCTGACGATGTCGGTTTTTCCTTTTCAACGGTTTTGAACAACATGTGACGTTCAACCTCTCACTCTGTCTTCCTGCCTCCCCGCTCTCCCTCTCACCCTCTTTCTGTCTTTCCCACAGATGGAGGAAGTTGGCAATGAAGAAGGCAATAGGAATAGCACCAGCCACATGGTACGGACATGGGGAATGGAGGAACGCGTACAAATGCTTTGATATCGCTGGTGAGGCTGGCGTGTGTCCCAGAGTTGTCCAGTTACAGATTTGCCCCCTTAACAGACTTGTCTAAGGCTCTCCGGGAGAGCAAATATCACCCTCGGTGTCACTGGATCAGTCACTCCTCCCTACCGCTCACCAACGTTAACACTGATTTAATCAGTATTCTGGTCACACTGGGTGAAGTCTTCTCACACTGTCCCCTACGGGGGGACGTTTCTCTGTGCTCCTGTCAGCCATTTGGAAATTATTCAGCTGGTAATCGTCTCCGTTTAGGAGATTGGGTTTAAAGTCTGCGTTTAGTTTCTCGAAGGCTTTGAAATCAATGAAACGCCCGGTTCAGTCCAGATTTGAACACACCAACTAATCCAAATCCAATCTCCCTCCTGTTACGTGGGGACCTCGAGTTGTTCGGATTTTTGGATTGGTTGCCGAAACATCCAGTTTTGTTTGTAATGTCCTCCAGTGAAACGACTTCACCGTTCCGACTGCCTAATAGAACTTCCCTGTCGGGCACGGCACCTCGCTGCCCATTGCCCGTCAAACTGCCCCTCGCGATGAGTTGGCATCTCCCGCGGTGAGTGTGGGGAGGAGTCGCTGAGTGTTGACTTTAAGATCTCGTTTGTTTTGAGTTGTGCTGCGCGAGTTTTTGATTCTTGAATGATTCTGCAGAGAATCAAACGCCGTGATGCTGGGCATCGGAGTTCCTGATTCACCCCATTAATATGAATTCTCCTTTGTTTTTTTTTTAACTCTTCTTGCAGAATATTTTTCATGCAGCAGCAGCCAGAGGCCCTCGAGGCTCCCTGTCCTGAGGGGAGACCCTCGAGGCTCCCTGAACCGAGGGGAGACCTCATTCTCTGTAGCATCTCAGCACCTTAAGCATGAAAACTGAAGCAATTGGACCTCTGACATTGGGGGGATGGAAGAGGCACGGAGCAGCCCAAACTTTTCCTCAATGTAGCTGTGACATCAAACGGTTCTTTGATTAGCCCATTCCTCATTTCATCACATCTTTCACTGTTGTAATGTTTCCACTCGTAGCCGCCTCTGTGAGTGACCAAGGAGTGACATGTTTATTGGACAGTGCAGGATGCTGGGACAGAATCTTCCTGACCAGGAGAAGGAACCGCCGTAGCTTGTGGCTGACAGAGAGCAGGAGGCTGGAGCCTGCCCGTGCTGGATTGTCAGCCTGGGGCCAGTGGGTGAAGGGCGGAGGGGGGGGGGGGAGCGAGCACTAGACAGACAGTGCACACTCGTAGCTAATTGCAGAGTATTAACAGGAGTCGAGATCCCTGCTCGTTACTTGGGGAGTTGCGGTCTCCAAGCAGACGGGATATTGCACAGAGCACGTTTTTGGATCCAAGTTCATTTTTGACAATTTAGCCACAGCTGAAAATTCAAGTGGACGTTCTCCCTTTGTTCTGACCGCAGGGTAGTACCGAGTCCAACACTGCATGCTGCACGCGCAGTATTGCAATTCCGGGATGTACAATGGGGACAGGAGACTGGAAGGACCCTACAAAACACAGCCCTTATCATTGTTTGATATTGAAAACTAGCAGAGATGTTTTGTATTGAGAGTGATCGTGCTCAGTTCAGACAGCACGGACTCACATTTAGAAATATATGGGGCTCTGGCATTTTTGGGTTTGTTTTTTTAGCTGAGGGGGTAAGTATTATACCACCCAGTAACTCCATGCTACCGATCTTTCCAAAGCTGCATAGGAAATATCCACTTTTGACACCCGTGTGTGTTGTGGCAGTAAAATGAATTGACGAGGCACAGAAAAATCTTCAGTAGGTGGCCAGATTTGTCATTAACTCTTGAGTTAGTTCACAATATTTTTCTTTTTCCCTGTTCTCTGGGGACTGGTCCAGACCAGTCACTTGGACTGTTAAAATGGTCTATATACACTACTTAGGAAAATATTTCCAATGCCCTTTACGTTGTGCACTGTTTCTGAAATAAGCAGCTACACGACTTGTGACTTACTGCTTAATAACACAGCTATTCTCTGTCATAGCTTAGTCACCAGTCGTCAATGGTGGGTGTCGTGGGGTTTGTCTTCCTCGCTGGCAATGTTGTTGATCCACGCAAAGTTCATCTTGTACTTTAGGAAGCAGGGGATTTAGCTGAAATCATAGCGTGCGAGAAGCCTTTCGGGGTAGTTTTTAAACCAGTCCCCTGGCTACCTTTTTCTGTGTTTGAGGCTTCCTCGAAGTTCACCAACTGGGCGCGTGGGTTGGAGAATGCAAACCAGGCCAGTGTAAGAGAGGAGAGACGGAAGGTGTGACTTTAACTCCGCTTTTATCCCCTTTGCACCGGGGCAGCCTCACAACGTTTGAGGATTTGAGGGGGTCAGTTTGAAAGTGAGCTTTCTGAGCGCGGGGCTCGTAACGAGGTCTGACGCCAGACATGTTGCACTAGGATCTGAAAGTCCTTTCCCAGGTAACCGGGAGACTGCATATTTGTATTGCGTTCAGTGTAGCCTACATAGAGGCAAAAGGAGGACACACTACTTAACAGAGGCTGACTGTGGAGGGGAAGCAATTGTTTTTGTAAAAAGAAATCCTAGTCTTCTCAAAATTACCATGTAATTTCTTGAAAGCATCAGTGTTAAAGCTGCAATGTAATTATTTATAGATACATAATTAAAGGTGGCGACTGGTTTGTGTAAAATGGCTGTCATTGTCATTGAGTCCTTTTACTTCTGTTGTCCCCTCAGAAATGGGGGGGATTGGGGTTCAATAAGATCGCATCTATGAGCCATAATATTCAATGGGGATCCCAGCACACACACGATGGGTTGAAGGGCCTTCCTGCATCGTACCTCCTTCTGTGAGGTTCTTGGAGGCAAAGTGCAGGAGCCTGGAGGGGGAGGCTTTCTCCTTCAGATCTTGCAAAGAAAAATTATTCTTGTTTCATGTTGAAAATCTAGTAAACTGGGGGTGTCCCTTCCAAAAAGAGGCTCATTCCCAACCGAATGGGAAAGAGCGAGGGAAGGGTCGAGGGCTGGGACCGTTTCCGAGGCCTCGTTACCTCTACAATACTCAGCAATGAGAGTTTGAGATCGAGCAGCTTCTCAATGGCAGCCGTGTTGATGGGGCCACTGGGTCAGGGAGAGCTCGACTGATGAGAAGCCTTGAGGGTTAGGCTGGGATTACTTTGAGTTGTCTTAAGCCTAGCATTGCAAGATGATCTCCATTGGACAGGGTGGGTTTTGAAAAATTCATTTGTGGGACATGGCATTGCTGGCTGGCCAGCATTTATTACCCATCCCCAGTTGCCCTTGTTCAGAGGGCAGTTGAGAGTCAACCACATTGCTGTCCAGAGTCACATGTACACCAGATTTCCTTCCCTAAAGGACATTAGTGAACCAGATGGGTTTTTCCGACAATCGACAATGGTTTCATGGTCATCAGTAGATTCTTAATTCCAGATATTTTTTATTGAATTCAAATTCCACCATCCGCTGTGGCGGGATTCGAACCCGGGTCCCCAGAACATCAGCTGAGTTTCTGGATTAATAGTTGAATATTAACACCACTAGGCCATTGCCGCCCCTTGGAATTAGACCAGCAAGTGGGGAGGTACCAGGAGCTAAAGAAAGAGGTTAATATGTCAACTCTACACTTTATTTCCGATCTATCCGAATTGTTAGAGCGCAGAAGGAGACCATTCGGCCCATTGTGTCTACACTGGCTCTCTAAATGAGCATCATCCAGTTGTTTGGGGTTGGAGCATCAAGCTGACTGTGGGTCAGATGCTCAGCGAATACTAAACGGCATCGAGCTTGAAGATGGTAAATTGTCAATGTTCTTCGGGCTTTTAATCATCAGTCTGTTTTGGGATCATTTAGCAGCTTGCACCAATGTCTATGGGCTCAGGGAGGGATTGGACTACAGTATTCGCAGGAGTGTCTGAAATCGCGAATCTTCATCAGCTCCTGGTCAGTATAAAGGGTGCGCTCGTCTCTTAGTGCGTTGTAACTTTGGACTGTGTCCATTCCATTCCCAGTGTCCATGTTCTAATCACTGCCATTTCTCATTTTGGTCAGTGGGCAGCCTGGGGGAGGAGTTTCTGTTATTTGCGGCAATGTAATGTCTGATGTAACATTAATTCTTCTAAATAAATGAAAATGTGCACATTTCTACCACTTTCCCTGATCACTTCTCGACCAAAAGGAATTCCCTTGATTTCTGGCTGATGGTTTGAGTGAAGCAATTTCTAATCCCCGCTATGCAGATCCTGAGAAACACTTCTGGTTATTAACACATCGTCAAGGCTCCGTTACGTATTAGGGCAGAGAGCTAACTCATCGTTTTTGAGAAAGATACTTGTCACAGGTAATGTCTGAATACCAGGATGGTTTGGGGCATTACTGTCAAGGATGGCACAGTGGTTAGCACGGCTACCTCAGTGCCAGGGACCCAGATTCGATTCCCAGCTTGGGTCACTGCGGAGTCTGCATGGAATCTTAACCGTGCTCCGGTTTCCTCCCACAGTCCGAAAGACGTGCTGGTTAGGTGCATTAGCTGTGTTAAATTCTCTCTTGGTGTACCCGAACAGGGGCCGGAATGTGGCAACTAGGGGATTTTCGCAGTAACTTCTTTGCAGTGTTAATGTAAACCTACTTGTGACACTAATAAATGTTTCATATCCCAGTCACAGCCATGCTGTGTCTTTCTGATCCCATGCGCACACATCTTTGTGGAGGTGAAACTATTTGCTGCAACTGAGCTGAAATAGTCTCTAACATTCCAATGCACCAACCGTCCCATCCATTGGCAAACCGTTTAACAGCTCTTAGCGTGGTGGTGCAAGATGATGGGAACTTTAGAGATCTGGGCCCTCCCACCCCCTCAGTGGTTGCAAAGGGAACATGCCTTGGCCAGTTAAAGGAATGCTGTGAGCTGGAAGGCTGCATCTCGAGACAAAAATTGAGGAGGAGGAAAGTTCAATTGGGCACATTGAGCTTCAACCTCCTCCCATCAAGACAGCACAGAATTCTGATTTGTAAATTGGATTGGATAATTCGGGTGAATTAATCCCCGTTCATCTCATCTTTCCAGGATACTCTCAACCCTGTTTCTTTTCATTTGGCCTTCCTTGCAAGGTGAATGGAGTATAATAATAGTGAGGCCGCCTCTGGAGTGCTATGTGGTTCTAGCCTCTGTCCAGAGGGTTCTGCTTGCTTTGGAAGCAGTTCAGGGAGGATTCATTCAGCTGATTTCTGGGTTGAAGGTGCTGTCTCTGGAGGAGAGGTTGAGCTGATTGGGCCCATCCGTACTCATTGGAGTTTAGAATGAGAGGTGATCTTATTGAGACATATAAGACTCTGAGATGGCTGATTGGATAGATGTTGAGAGGATGTCTCCTCCTGCGGGGGAATTTTAACTAGGCACAGTTTCATAGAATCTTCAGTGCAGAAGGAGGCCATTTGGCCCATCGAGTCTGCACTGACCACAATCCAACCCAGGCCCGATCCCTGTAACCCTACATATTTACCCTGCTAATCCCCCTGGCACTAAGGGACAATTTGGCATAGCCAATGAACCTAACCCGCACATCTTTGGAGTGTGGGAGGAAACCGGAGCACCCGGAGGAAACCCACGCAGACACGGGGAGAATGTGCAGACTCCACACACACAGTGACCCAAAGCTGGAATCAAACCCAGGTCCCTGCTGCTGTGAGGCAGTTGTGCTAACCACTTAAAATGAGTTTCCCTTTTAAGATGGCGATGAACTATTTTCTCTCTGGCTCATAGAGCACAGAAAAAGGCCCTTCGGCCCAAGGTCTGTACTGGTCAAAGACAAACCACCTGACTATTCTAATCCCACTTTCCAGCACTTAGCCCTATCTGCCTCGGCATTGCAAGTGCACAAGTCTTTGGAATTCGCTTCCCTCAGAAACTGGAGGTTGGGGTAGTGGATTTTTCAAGGCTGAGTTTTTGATCAGCGAGACAGCAGAGGCCAAAAAGTGGAATTAAAGTCGTCATGAGACCAGCTACGGGCTTATTGACTGGTGGAGTCGGATCTGAATGGCCGGTGGCGGCACAGCGGTTAGCACTGCCGCCTCACAGCGCCAGGGACCTGGGTTCGATTCCCGGCTCGGGTCACTGTGCGGAGTCTGCACATTCTCCCCATGTCTGTGTGGGTTTCCTCCGGGTGCTCCGGTTTCCTCCCACAGTCCGAAAAACATGGTGGTTAGGCGGATTGGCCGTCGTAAATTCTCCCTCAGTGTACCTGAACAGGCGCCGGAGTGTGGCGACTAGGGGATTTTCACAGTAACTTCATTGCAGTGTTAATGTAAACCTACTTGTGACACTCATAAAAATACTTTATTGCCACTCCTAGAATTCAGGCAAAGAATGAGACTGGGATGTTAGCTCTGGTCTGATGGCTGCAAACATCATGTGCTGCTCAGTCCAGCTGTAGCTAAACTCGTGCTCATCTTGTGGAGGTTATTCTGAGTGTGATGTAGACAATTACCTGTCTCATTAATGGTGTTCGGTATACTGATGAGATGAAGTACAGAGGGGTATAAACACTGGGATAGAATTGTTGGGCCGAATGGCCTGTTTCTGTGCTGCAATCTGCTCCCACTTAGCCAGAGACAATGAACATCTACAACCCTCTCACCATATATATATATATATATCTGAATAACTGGGCACATCTAGAGTTCTATACCTGTCCAATCTAACCTTTTACCCCGCAGAACAGATTAGAAACAGCTGGCTGTCAAGAGTAACAATTATTTATAGTCTAGGCATTTTGGTCAATTTACACCGTCCAATTAATTAGAACTTTGTCTCTAACCACCGAAGCTTAAATCGTGATGAATTAGTTGGCCGTGTGCTGCAAATTCTCTCCCACTGTTTGAACTTTTAATCCCTTGCTGCATTTTAATTTATCCAGCTCCGTGGCTAGTTTTCTGATGCACATTTAACAAAAATAACTTCATTTCACGGATAAATGGCCGCACAGTGGTTCGCACTGCTGCCTCACAGCGCCAGGGACCCAGGTTTAATTCCAGCCTCGGGTGACTGTCTGTGTGGAGTTTGCACATTCTCCCCATGGGTGTGCTCCGGTTTCCTCCCACATTCCAAAGATGTGCAGGTTCGATGGCTTGGCCATGCTAAATTGCCCCTTAGTGTCCTAAGATGTGCAGGTTAGATGGATTGGCTGTGGTGAATGTGCGGGGTTACAGGGATGGGGTAGCGGAGAGAGCCTGGGTAAGATGCTCTCTCAGAGTCGGTGCAGGCTCAATGGGCCGAATGGCCTCCTGTACTGCAGGGATTCTATGATCCCCGGGCTCTGATGAAGAATCATCCAGACTCAAAATGTTGGCTCTAATGTTGGAGGTGGCACAGTGGTTAGCACTGCTGCCTCACAGCGCCAAGGGACCCGGGTTTGATTCCCGGCTTGGGTCACTGTCTGTGTGGAGTCTGCACATTCTCCCCGTGTCTGCGTGGGTTTCCTCCGGGTGCTCCGATTTCCTCCCACAGTCCGAAAGACGTGCTGGTTAGGTGCATTGACCCGAACAGGTGCCCAAGTGTGGCGACTAGGGGAATTTCACAGTAACTTCATTGCAGTGTTAACGTAAGCCTACTTGTGACTAATAAATAAACTTTTTAAAAAACTATACTCTTGCCTTAGATGCTGATGTTTTGAATCTCATTATTTTGGCCTCAGTGACTTCATCCAGTTACAAACCCCTTGGGGGCAGGTTTTCCTCCTGCAGTGACTTCATTTAAAGTGGAGCAGCGATTGCTTATTCTAGTCACTAACAACGAAAAGAAGACTTTGCAGCACTCCAGCACCGATTAGTTTATGCATTTTTGTGCAATTGTGTAAATCTAGTCCTTGGTGTCTGGTCGTCTAATGTGGCCAGACAGACCATTTAATCCTCCCTCCCGGATAAAAGTTATTTAAAATTATAATTTATCTTTTTTTTAAAAAGTGGGTTGAGTCTCTGCCGTTTGCACTTGGGGTATTTGGCAGCTTAGAACTGACTTTGAAAACTTTGCATCCTTTCTTTACCGTGTCTGACGTGGGAAGCACTGGCGGATCACCGCACTGATAACTATCCAGTGTGGAGATAGCAGGCTCTGTGCAGCTGTTTGTAATCTTCCCCAAGTGAGAAGCAGTAATAACAGGTTGTAAAACCCCAGCCTACTGACGCTTATGAAAAACAATTAGATTGGGAAAAAACACTGCACGAAGAAGTACAGGTGTTTAAATTCCAGGGGAGTAAGGCAAGGCTGGATGGCCTTTGCTTTAATTCCAGGAGCATTACAGACGAGTTAAGGGCAAGGATTGACGTGGAAATAGCCGTCACAGAGATGTGGTTGGAAGCAGGGGCAGGATTAGCAGCTCAATATTCCGGGACATAGAATCTCCAGGCGAGTCAGGGAAGGGGGCATTGCATTATTGGTTAAGGAGTCTGTTACTGCAGTGAGGAGAGATGATATTTGGAGGGAGGGAGGGGGGGGGGGGGCAGCGAATGTGGGTAGAGTTTAGGAATAAAAAGAGGCAGCCACATTCTAGGTGTTTATTATAGACCCCCAGATAGTCAGCGGGAAATTGAGGAGCAAATCTGTGTACAATTCATGGAGGTGTGTAAAAACAATAGCAATAAGGTCATTACATTCAGTGATTTCAACTTTCCCAACATTAACTGGGATTGACATCGTGTTAAGGGCTTGGATGGAGTGGGTTTCTTGAAATGTGTCCCCGTGAACATTGTAGGCCAATATATAGAGGGTCCAACAAGGGAAGGAGCTGTAACTGGACCTGTTCTGGGGAATGAAGCCAGACAGGTGGTGGGGGAGCATTTCGGTAATAGCGATCACAACATGGTACAATTTAAGCTTGTTATGGACAAAGAACTAGACAAGTAGCAAAAAAAAGTTTTGGATTGGGGGAGAGCGGATTTTAAAATAAGGCAGGATCTGGCCAAGGTAGACTGTGAACAGCTACTTGTGGGGAAATCTGCAGAAGAGCAGGGTGGATAGGTAGCAGCTGTTGAAGGGTCAGTCACGAGGGGACACAAGTTCAAGGTAAGGGGGCAGGAGGTTTGGGGGGGAGGGGTGTTGTGAGGGATAGCTTTTTACCCAGAGGGTGGTAACAGTCTGGAATGCACTGCCTGGGAGGGTGGTAGAGGCGGGATGCCTCGCATCATTTACAAAGTACATGGATGAGAACTTGACACATCATAACATTCAAGGCGTTTACCATTTTTGCCCAAGTGCTGGTAAATGGGATTAGGTAGGTCAGGTGTTTCTCGTGTTGGTACACTCAATGGGCCGAAGGGCCTCTTCTGTGAAGAAAGGACCAACAGAACTCTGATTTTAACAATTCTACCGCACACCTTTCCATTCGCTCCAGTGATGTAGACTTTCTACTGTAGCTAAGCTTGTTTTTCTGCATTGATTTCCATATCCTGGCTGGTTGCAGCATTGAATACACAAGTTAAATGTAAATGAGGGGAGGCTGTGGCAGCAGCTAATTTCATTCTTTTTATGTAGACAGACAGAGATCCCTCTTTCCCTCAGGTAATATGTTTCCAATCTGTCAATTGGGAAGCTTAATAATTTGTTATTTCAAACACTGCCAGTGACTGGGCCTGAACTGCTTCAGCTCAATAATATTGCTTTTGTGATAGAGATTTGTACGTGACGCAAAGGGTTTTGTTTTTAATCTGCTTCCCGCTCTCTGTTTTTCTCCATTTTGGTGAACTGATCTCTCTCTGTGAACAGGCTTGGTAATTGTTCATGCACCTACCCATTCAGTGTTCAGAACATGAGGTTATAATGACTGTTCTATTTGCCTTGTTGCTTGGATTGGAGGGTAAGTTGACTTCTTGTAGAGGCACATTTGAGACAACGAATGTGAAACCCACTCCATCCAAGCCCTTAATACTATGTCGATCCCAGTTAATGTTGGGAAAGTTGAAATCACCTAATATAATTACCTTATTGCTATTATTTTTACACACCTCCGTGAATTGTACACAGATTTGCTCCTCAATTTCCCGCTGGGGCTCTATAATAAATACCTAGCAATGTGGCTGCCTCTTTTTATTCCTAAACTCTACCCACATTCGATGCCCCCTCCAAATATCATCTCTCCTCACTGCAGTAACTGACTCCTTAATAATGCAATGCCCTCTCCCCTGGGGATTCTATGTCCCGGAATGTTGACATTCCATAAGACATAGGAGCAGAATTAGGCCACTCGGCCCTTCGAGTCTGCTCCGCCATTCAATCATGGCTGATATTTTTCTCATCCCCATTCTCCCGCCTTTTCCCCATAACCCCTGATCCCCTTATTAATCAAGAACCTATCTATCTCTGTCTTAAAGACACTCAATGACCTGGCCTCCACAGCCTTCTGCGGCAAAGAGTTCCACAGGTTCACCACTCTCTGGCTGAAGAAATTCCTCCTCATCTCTGTTTTAAAGGATCGTCCCTTTAGCCTGAGGTTGTGCCCTCTGGTTCTAGTTTTTCCTACATCCTCTCCACATCCACTCTATCCAGGCCTTGCAGTATCCTGTAAGTTTCAATAAGATTCCCCCTCATCCTTCTAAACTCTGAGTACAGACCCAGAGTCCTCAACCGTTCCTCATACGACAAGCTCTTCATTCCAGGGATCATTCTTGTGAACCTCCTCTGGACCCTTTCCAAGGCCAGCACATCCTTCCTTAGATATGGAACCCAAAACTGCTCACAATACTCCAAATGAGGTCTGACCAGAGCCTTATACAGCCTCAGAAGTACATCCCTGCTCTTGTATTCTAGCCCTCTCAACATGAATGCTAACATTGCATTTGCCTTCCTAACTGCCGACTGAACCTATATTTTAACCTAAAGAGAATCTTGAACAATGACTCCCAAGTCCCTTTGTGTCTCCGATTTCCTAAGCATTTCCCATTTAGAAGAAAGTCTATGCCTCCATTCCTCCTTCCAAAGTGCATAACCTCACACTTTTCCACATTGTATTCCATCTGCCACTTCTTTGCCCACTCTCCTAACATGTCCAAGTCCTTCTGCAGCCCCTCTGCTTCCTCAATACTACCTGACCCTCTACATATCTTTGTATCATCTGCAAACTTAGCAACAGTTCCTTCCTCCAAATTGTTAATGTATATTGTGTAGAGTTGTGGTCCCAGCACCGACCCCTGAGACACACCACTAGTCACCGGCTGCCATCCTGAAAAAGACCCCTTTATCCCCGCTATCTGCCTTCTGCCACTCAGCCAATCCCCTATTCACGCCAGGATCTTACCTGTAACACCATGGGCACTTAACTTATTTAACAGTCTCCTATGAGGAACCTTGTCAAAAGTCTTCTGGAAATCTAAATAAACCATGTCCACTGGTTCTCCTTTATCTAACTTCCTTGTTACCTCCTCAAAGAACTCTAACAGATTTGTCAGACGTGACCTCCCCTTGACAAAGCCGTGCTGACTCAGTCCTACTTTATCATGCACTTCCAAGTACTCTGCGATCTCATCTTTAATAATGGACTCTAAAATCTTGCCAATGACCGAAGTCAGGTTAACCGGCCTATAATTTCCCGTCTGCTGCCTCCCTCCCTTCTTAAACAGTGGTGTTACATTCGCTACTTTCCAGTCCTCTGGTACGCTCCCCGCCTCTAGTGATTCCTGAAAGATCACCACCAATGCCTCCACAATTTCCTCAGCTATCTCTTTTAGAACCCTGGGGTGTAGTCCATCCGGTCCAGGTGATTTATCCACCTTCAGACCTTTGTTTCCCCAGAACCTTCTCAATGATGGCCACTACACTCACGTGCGTCCCCTGACTCTCCTGGAGCTCTGGCATCCCACTGGTGTCTTCCACCGTGAAGACTGATGCAAAGTAACTATTCAGTTCCTTTGAGGTGAGGGGCCTTGGAACCTCCGCTTTGGAATTGGGGAAACTATGCCTTTGTTTTTTTAGACACTTGCCAAAATTCAAGACTGAATAAATAGTCATTTCGCACCATTGCCAAAAAAAAACTTTAATTCCATTAATCATTGTGAACAGTATTTGAATTTATTGACTTTTTTTGCCATGTGTAAGTTGTAATGAACTGGAGGTGAGGTTTACAGGTGTGTGCACTATTTTACCTGGGCCTCAGTATGAAATGTTTTCTAAAGGTCTCCCTGGTATTTGAGGTGTGTTGGTTACAGTCAGAGTTACGAAACAGTGCAAGGGTTGGTTTTTGCTTCATCGTCTGTCTCCATCCTTACCCACATCCCTGATTTTGTTGCAGCTCTCCTGGCCAAAGTTAACCCTTTGCAAACTTACACCGAACTCTTGCTATCTATATTCTAGCTCGGATCAAAGACCCCATCGTGTGTCATCCCCGTGCATTGGCTCCCACTAATGCTAGTGTTTAACTCTCTCCTTATCCCTGTAACTCTGTGCTTCTCCAGTTTGTGTCTCCGTGTACCCCCGATTCCCTTTGGCCTCCCGTCTGTAGCTGTGCCTTTGGCTGTCTCAGTCCCCCAAAGCTCCGGCATTCCCCTCCTGAACCTCTCCGTCAGGAAGCTCCTTAATAACCCAACTCGGAATTAACTTTTTGTTCGGCCTTCCTAATCTCTCACTAACTTGTGTTAATTAACTGACCGCAGAACAGCTCAGGGCCTCCTACTCCAGAAAAACTCTTGTATCAATACCTGGCGTTGCTGTTGCGGCTCTAACATTCAAAATCTGCAAGTAACTTGATTGCAAATCACACCGGGTACAAACAGATGTGTAAGAAATTGTATCAGGTCGTAGCTCTTTACGCAGAGAGGAACAACATTCGTATTTAGGATTGGTCATTTCATTAAATAATGCTCTTCATTAGCCGTACGGTACACTTGATTGTGCTGGATTTAGCAACTATTCCATTAAGTTTCTTTTTAAAGTATCGATGTTGATCATCCACCAGTTCTACTTTCTACCTCGAGAGCTCAGAAAACGAGCAGCAGGGAACGGATTTGGAATGGACTAAAGGAGAGTTGGATTTGAAAGTCAGTGATGGGGAAAGCCTTGGTTGCCAGAGGTTGTTCCAGGAGATCACACCTGCAGACAGAATAGAGAGTAAACTTGAGTTGTAATGCTACGGGTAAGCTTAGGGAGGGAGCAGCATAATGACCGTCTGAAGAACATTAAACATGACAAGGGTAGGAGTTCATTTAGGATCAAATGCATAATCTGCATTGATTCAAGAACTGGGACAGGGCATTGTGAATTCTCAAACACTCACTTCGCCCCCTGAGCTGGCCGTGCGCAGTGAGTGGAAGAATGTCATCGTTGATGGCGAAGAAGGTTATCAAAAATTACAGGGGGTTCTTGATCAGTTAGAAAAGTGTGTCGAGGATTGGCAAATGGATTTCAATACAGACAAGTGTGAGGTGTTGCATTTTGGAAAGTCAAACCAGGGTAGGACTTATACAGTGAATGGCAGGGCCCTGGGGAGGGTTGAGAAACAGAGAGACCTAGGAGTACAAGTACAAAGTTCATTGAAAGTGGCGTCATAGGTAGACAAGGTGGTGAAGGCAGCATTTAGCACACTGGCCTTCATCAGTCAGAGCATTGACTATAGGAGTTGGGACGTTATGTTACAGTTGTATAAGTCGTTGGTGAGGCCGCACTGGAGTATTGTGCACAGTTTTGGTCACCCTATTATATGAAAGACACAGATAAACTGGAAGGAGTGCAAAGAAGGTTTCTCAGGATGTTGCAAGGACTAGTGGACCTGAGTTAGAGGGAGCGGTTGGCCAGGCTAGGACTTTATTCCTTGGAATGAGGGGTGACCTTATTGAGGTGTATAAAATCATGAGGGGCATCGATAGGATGTACGCACATGGTCTTTTCCCCAGGGAAGGGGAATTGAAAACTAGAGGGCATAGGTTAAAGGTGAGAGGGGAAAGATTTAAAAGGGACCTGAGGGGCAACTTCATGCAGAGGGTGGTGTGGATATGGAATGAGCTGCCAGAGAAAGTGGTTGAGGTAGGTTCAATAGCAACATTTAAAAAGTATTTGGATAAGTACATGGATGGAAAAGGATTAGAGGGATATGGGCCAAACGCGGGCAATTGGGACTAGCTGGGAGGGCACCATGGACCGGTTGGGCTGAAGGGCCTGTTTCTGTGCTATATTGCTCTGTGACTCTAATCATGTAACAGAATAAAACACAAGGGACACGTTCTATCACTGCTTTGAGAAATGCAGCAGTTGGAGTCTGTTATAATATAACAGTTACAGAAAGGATATTATTAAACTAGAAAGAGTGCAGAAAAGATTTACTTGGATGCTACTGGGACTTTATGGTTTGAGTTATAAGGAGAGGCTGGATAGACTGGGACTTTTTCCTCTGGAGCGTAGGAGGCTGAGGGGTGATCTTATAGAGGTCTATAAAATAATGAGGGGCACAGATCAGCTAGATAGTCAAACATCTTTTCCCAAAGGCAGAGGAGTCTAAAACTAGAGGGCATAGGTTTAAGGTGTGAGGGGAGAGATACAAATCGGTCCAGAAGGGCAATTTTTCACTCAGAGGATGGTGAGTGTCTGGAACGAGCTGCCAGAGGTAGTAGTAGAGGCGGGTACAATTTTGTCTTTTAAAAAGCATTTAGACAGTTACATGGGTACGATGGGTATCGAGGGATATGGGCCAAATGCGGCCAATTGGGACTAGCTTAGTGGTTAAAAAAAGGGGTGGCATAGACAAGTTGGGCCAAAGGGCCTGTTTCCATGCTGTAAACCTCTGTGACTCTGAGTCAGTGTAGAGTTTACTCCACAGAGTGAGGTGACATTCATACCTTAGCCACACACTGAAATGGCACTAACACATTCACTCCGGGACCAGGATGTTCTCTCCAACTCCTGGAATATATTTTCCATTGCGATGAAGCATCGGTTTTGCAGTGTGGCCAATCTTTCCCATTAGTGCCAGGACCGCTGTGACTGAGGGCAACTCAGCAAGCGCAGGGTCAGACGCAGCAATATGGAGCCAAGCTCTCGCAATGGGATCTTGTGCGAAAACTCTGCAATTGGTGCTCCCAACTCAGAAGGTCGTGGGTTCGAGACCCACTCCCTACATACTGAGCACAACATTTACCGGGGGGGGAGTGCTGCACTGCCTGAGGTGCCGTCTTGTAGATGAGACGTGCAGCCAGTGCTCAGCCCTCCCTCGGGTGCGTGTAAAAGATCCCATGGCACTATTTAGACGAACAAAATGAACTGCTCACCCGACACATGAAACCGATCGAGCTGTTGTTTGTGGGAGCTTGCTGTGCACAAAATGGCTGCAGCAACAACATTTCAGAAGTACTAAACGGGCTGGAAAGTGCTTTGGGATGTCCCACCGTCACAGCGTGCGTAATTACTAATTCTTTAACAGCCAGTAATCGCACCAGTTGTACACGGCAGGGGAACCAACAGCTCGAGGCAAGTTAATGGCGAACAGTCACAGGCCGTTCCCACAGTGACAGCCACTTACCACATCGCTTGTTTAACCGGAAGTGAGGTGTGCAACCATGTGACCACCGTGCTGCCATGTGACTCGTACAGTCTGATCACCAGCGCATTTTTCCGGTCTTCTGCCTATTGGAGAGAAACGGCCACGGATCAGTTCACAAAACTCACTGATCGGCCTCCCTCCCTCGCCGAGTCCCGGCCTCCCTCCCTCGCCGAGTCCCGGCCTCCCTCGCCGAGTCCCGGCCTCCCTCGCCGAGTCCCCGCCTCCCTCCCTCGCCGAGTCCCGGCCTCCCTCCCTCGCCGAGTCCCGGCCTCCCTCCCTCGCCGAGTCCCGGCCTCCCTCCCTCGCCGAGTCCCGGCCTCCCTCCCTCGCCGAGTCCCGGCCTCCCTCCCTCGCCGAGTCCCGGCCTCCCTCCCTCGCCGAGTCCCCGCCTCCCTCCCTCGCCGAGTCCCCGCCTCCACTGCAGTGGGAGTGCAGCTCAGTTGCGTGTCTCGTTCTCCCCGTAGATCCTCTCGCCTCCCAGCACTTTTCTACTTTTTTTATCATGGAATCTCTGCAATGCAGAAGGAGGCCATTCGGCCCATCATGTCTGCACCGAGCACAATCCCACCCAGGCCCTATCCCCATAACCCCATGCATTTACCCTCCTAATCCGCCTGACACTAAGGAACAATTCACCTAACCTGCACATCTTTGGAGTGTGGGAGGAATCCGGAGCACCTGGAGGAAACCCACGCAGACACGGGGAGAATGTGCAAACTCTGCACAGACAATGATCCAAGCCAGGAATTGAACCCGGGTCCCTGGCACTGTGAGACAACAGTGCTAACCACCGTGCCACCCTAAGGCCTTTTCAGGCAACTATCTTTCCCTCCAAAGTAAGCTACCACTGTAGAGCAACAGTGACACCATTCACAGCTGCTGGGAGCACAGTCGCCTCACTGACCGAAAGGAGAAGAGATTGGGATGAGTGATTTCCTGTCTGAAGCTGGGACACCATCGAAGACAAGTTTTTACTTTACAGTAAACGGATAAAACTTTACTGTATAAATTGTTGAGTGGATTTTTATTTACCTGTTTGATGGTTTCCAGGACAACAGCGGGAGACTGGATCGAGAACGCACTCCAGAAACAGGACGCACTGACACTGGGTTCAGCAGGTACAATGTGCAGGGGGTAGTTAATGTTGTAGGCAAACTGAATCACATTGGCTTCTTGGAAGGAACCTGCCGGGGAAAGGAATACAGACCAAGTCAAGGCAAGGGCTACAACTGAAACCTTCTTTAAATACGACTAGTTAAAAATAAGTTCCAACATATTCTGATTCAGTTCAAAATCACCACGTAAGGCATCCTGCCCCAGTTCAAACCTCAAATCAATACAACAAGGTCACAGTCAGCACTGTATAGGACTGGTGACTGCAAATAGTCACAGGTAGAGCGGTTCTATAACAGCACAAAACTTCCAGGTTGGTACACTAACTATGCCGATGGGCCGTCTGTGTTCTATGACTCTACGCCACGATATCAGATGTCCACCACAGCGCCAGTGCGCTACCCCTCCATGGATTATTCTGCACGAAGTTCAGCGGTCACGGGCATTCGGCCTCTGATATTCAGGTAAGCGTTCTCCAAGGCGGCCTTCGCGACACACGACGGCGCAGAGTCGCTGAGCAGAGACTGATAGCCAAGTTCCGCACACCTGAGGACGGCCTCAACCGGGATCTTGGGTTCATGTCACACTATCTGTAACCCCCACAGCTTGCCTGGACCTGCAGAGTCTCACTGGCTGTCCTGTCTGGAGACAATACACATCTCTTTAACCTGTCTAAATGCTCTCTCCACACACATTGTTTGTACCTTTAAGACTTGATTAGCTGTAAGTATTCGCATTCCAACCATTATTCATGTAAATTGAGTCTGTGTCTTTATATGCCCTGTTTGTGAACAGAATTCCCACTCACCTGAAGAAGGAGCTTAAGGCTCCGAAAGCTTGTGTGGCTTTTGCTACCAAATAAACCTGTTGGACTTTAACCTGGTGTTGTTAAACTTTTTACAGGGAAGGTCCCAGAGGATTGGAGAATAACTAATGTTTTTCCTTTGTTTAAGAAGGGTAGCAAGAATGATCCAGGTAATTATAGGCCGGCGAGCCTTACATCAGTGGTGGGGAAATTATTGGAGAGGATTCTTCGAAACAGGATTTATTCCCACTTGGAAATAAGTGGACTTATTAGCGAGAGGCAACACGGCTTTGTGAAGGGGCTTGATCGAATTTTTCGAGGAAGTGACGAAGATGATTAATGAGGGTAGGGCAGTGGATGTTGTCTCCATGGACTTCAGTAAGGCCTTTGACAAGATCTCTCATGGCAGGCTAGTGCAGAAGGTGAAGTCGCATGGGATCAGAGGTGAGCTGGCAAGGTGGATATACTGGCTCGGTCAAAGAAGACAGAGGGTAGCAGTGGAAGGGTGCGTTTCTGAATGGAGGGCTGTGACAAATTCCTCCGGGATGAGTGCTGGGACCTTTGCTGTTTGTAATATATATAAATGATTTGGAGGAAAATGTAACTGGTTTGATTAGTAAGTCTGCGGACGACACAAAGGTTGATGGATTTGCAGATAGCGATGAGGACCATCAGAGGATACAGCAGGATATAGATTGGTTGGAGGTTTGGACGGAGAGATGGCAGATGGAGTTTAATCCGGACAAATGTGAGGTAATGCATTTTGGAAGGTCTAATACAGATAGGGAATATACAGTAAATGGCAGAACCCTTAAGAGCATTGATAGGCAAAGGGATCTGGGTGTACAGGTACAGAGGTCACTGAAAGTGGCAACGCAGGTGGAGAAGGTAGTCAAGAAGGCATACGGTATGCTTGCCTTCATCGGCCGGGGCATTGAGTTTAAAAATTGGCAAGCCATGTTGCAACTTTATAGAACCTTAGTTAGAATCATAGAGTCATAGAGGTTTACAGCATGGAAACAGGCCCTTCGGCCCAACTTGTCCATGCCGCCCTTTTTTTAAACCCTTAAACTAATCCCAATTGCCCGCATTTGGCCCATATCCCTCTATACCCATCTTAATAGAGTTACGAGTCAATCACATCGCTGTGGCTCTGGAGTCACATGTAGGCCAGACCAACAGATTTCCTTCCCTAAATGACGTTAGTGAACCAGATGTGTTTTTCCGACTATGGTTTCATGGTCATCAGTAGATTCTTAATTCCAGATATTTTTATTAAATTTAAATTCCACCACCTGCCGTGGCGGGATTCGAACTTGGGTTCCCAGAACATTAGCTGAGTTTCTGGATTAATAGCCTAGCGATAATACCACTAGGCCATCGCCTCTCATTTGGAATATTGTGAGTGTAGTTAGGCCACACTTGGAATACAGTGTTCAATTCTGGTCGCCACACTACCAGAAAGATGTGGAGGCTTTGGAGAGGGTACAGAAAAGATTTACCAGGATGTTGCCTGGTATGGAGGGCATTAGCTATGAGGAGAGGTTGGAGAAACTTGGTTTGTTCTCACTGGTATGACGGAGGTTGAAAGGCGACCTGTTAGAAGTCAAGATTATGAGAGGCATGGACAGAGTGGATAATCAGAAGCTTTCTTCCAGCGTGGAAGAATCAATTACTAGGGGGCATAGATTTAAGGTACAAGGGGCAAGGTTTAAAGGAGATGTACGAGGCAAGTTTTTTACCCAGAGGGTGGTGGGTGCCTGGAACTCACTGCCATGGGAGGTGGTGGAAGCAGATACGGTAGTGAGTTTTAAGGGCCAAATACATGAATAGGATGGGAATAGAGGGATATGGTCCCTGGAAAGGTAGGGGTTTTAGTTCAGTCGGGCAGCATGGTCGGTACAGGCTTGGAGGGCCGAAGGGCCTGTTCCTGTGCTGTAATTTTCTTTGTTCTATTGTTTGACCAGGAGCCAGTGTGGGTTAGTGAGCACGGGGCTGATCGGAGACTCGGTGTAAGTTAAAATATGGGCAGCAGAGTTTTGGATAACCTCAAGTTCACAGAGGGTTGAATGTGAGACAGCAGCCAGGAGTGAGTTAGAACATAAGAAATAGGAGCAGGAGTAGGCCATCTAGCCCCTCGAGCCTGCCCCGCCATTCAATAAGATCATGGCTGATCCCTATAACCCCTAATTCCCTTACCGATCAGGAATCCATCTATCCGTGATTTAAACATATTCAACGAGGTAGCCTCCACCACTTCAGTGGGCAGAGAATTCCAGAGATTCACCACCCTCTGAGAGAAGTTGTTCGTCCTCAACTCTGTCCCAAACTGACCCCCCTTTATTTTGAGGCTGTGCCCTCTAGTTCTAGCTACCTTTCTAAGTGGAAAGAATCTCTCCATCTCTCCCTATCCAGCCCCTTCATTATCTTATAGGTCTCTATAAGATCCCGCCTCAGCCTTCTAAATTCCAACGAGTACAAACCCAATCTGCTCAGTCTCTCCTCATAATCAACACCCCTCATCTCTGGTATCAACCTGGTGAACCTTCTCTGCACTCCCTCCAAGGCCAATATATCCTTCCGCAAATAAGGGGACCAATACTGCACACAGTATTCCAGCTGCGGCCTCACCAATGCCCTGTACAGATGCAGCAAGACATCTCTGCTTTTATATTCTATCCCCCTTGCGATATAGGCCAACATCCCATTTGCCTTCTTGATCACCTGTTGCACCTGCAGTTGAAATAGTTCAATCCAGGGGTTACAAAGACATGAACCTGGGTTTCAGCAGCTAAGCTGAGAGGGGACAACATTGGGCAATGGTAGTGGATACTTGCTGCTGATCCAGTCCTGGGTGTCACAGGCAGTCTGATAACTCAGCGACAGTGGAGAGAGCTGGTGGTGAGGTAGTGCTGAGTGTTGTCAGTGTACACGTGAAAATGCCGTGCCTTTGACTGATGTTGTCGAGGGCAGAATGTAGATGAGAAATAGTAGAGAGCCGAGATATCAGTGACGCCATTGCAAGTGATTCTCCGACTCCGATTCGATCAGATAAGAACGGAACCAGGCGAGTGTAGTCCCACCCAGCCGGACAACAGTGGAGAGGTGATGGTGGAGGATGGTATGGCCAACTGTGTCAACGGCTGCAGAGACAGATCCCGGAGGACGGAGAGGAGTCGTTTATCTTTGGTGCAGTTATAATTTGTCACTGAGGTGCGAACAGCCACATTAAGGCAGGTGACCAAATGCTTGGTCAAATAGGTTACTGTTAAGGAGGAAGGGGACAGGGAGAAGATTCCAGAACCTGGAGCCTAGCCGGCTGAAGGCATGGCTGCCAATGATGGAGATTAAAATCAGAGACGCACAAGCATCTGGAATTGGAGGAGGACAGAACTCTCGGTTGTACCACTGGAGGAGATTACAGAGATGGCGAGGGGTCAAACCATGGAGGGATTTGAAGACAAGGCTGAGAATTTTAAAATGGAGCTGTTTATTAACCGGGAGCCAGTGTAGATTCAGTGAGCACAGGGACTGGGTGAATGGGGCTTGGTGTGAGTTTGGATGGGGGCAGCAGATTTTTAAATGAGTTCAGATTAATGGTGTGGAGGTGTGAGGGGACTGAGTCTTTTCTCCGATGGGTACCTGTCAGGTTCAGTGGTGTCACTCTTGCCTGGTGAAAAGGGTAAAGGTTCAAGCCCCATTTCCGAATTACAGCAGAGCATCTAAGGAGTGGCCTTGTTGAAGAAGATATTAAACTCTGGCCCAACCTGCATTTTGTTTCAGACGCTTGTGCCATTAATGTGAAGAGCAGCGAGTTCTGCAGCCTTAACGGATATCTCCAAAACTCTAACAGATTGTCTCAGTGTTGTGTATCTGAGCACTTACCAATCACTGCCATTCACAATCAGTCATAAATCATTGTGAATGTATTTGGGAGTTTCAGAGAGTTGTCTTAAGTTAACAAGTACACCAACTCTTGCGCTAGAATCCTGTGCAATTTGTTATTCTGTTGTTAGTGTGAAAATGGAAATACAGCTGAGTGGCACGGTGGCACAGTGGTTAGCACTGCTGCCTCACAGCGTCAGGGACCCGGGTTCGATTCCAGCCTTGAGTTACTGCCTGTGTGGAGTTAGCACATTCTCCCCGTGTCTGCGTGGGTTTCCTCCGGGTGCTCCGGTTTCCTCCCACAGTCCAAAGATGTGCAGGTTAGGAGGATTGGCCATGCTAAATTGCCCCTTAATGTCCAAAGATGTCTAAATTAGGGGGATTAGCGGGGTAACTATGTGGGGTTATGGAGATGGGTGGGATGCTCTGTCAAAGAGTCGATGCTGACTTGATGGGTCGAATAGCCTCCTTCTGCACTGTAGGGATTCTTTGATCTCAAAAACTGCAAGAAATTACAAAGGGTTATGAATGAAGCCCAATCCATCACGCAAACCAGCCTCCCATCCATTGACTCTGTCTACTCTTCCCGCTGCCTTGGGAAAAGCAGCCAGCATAATTAAGGACCCCACGCACCCCGGACATTCTCTCTTCCACCTTCTTCCATTGGGAAAAAGATACAAAAGCATGAGGTCACGTACCAACCGACTCAAGAACAGCTTCTTCCCTGCTGCTGTCAGACTTTTGAATGGACCTACCTTGCATTAAGTTGATCTTTCTCTACACCCGAGCTATGACTGTAACACTACATTCTGCACTCTCTCCTTTCCTTCTCTATGAATGGTATGCTTTGTCTGTATAGCGTGCAAGAAACAATACTTTTCAGTGTATGTTAATACATGTGACAATAATAACTCAAATCATTAAACCCAAAGGATTACTTCTGAAGGGCAACAAAAGAAGAATATATTATCCGTATATTTATCAGTTGAAGAGGCTCATTTCAATTGATTTACCTGCGTGGGGCATGAGAGCGTAAGTGAACTGATGATGGCCCATATCAGCCGTGGCATCTGGTGCTTTCGGAGCACGCAAACTGCAAAGGAAAATAAAATCATGAAGGCTGCACGTGGACTGGTGTTTGGCTGGAAGCTCTTGACAATTTACTGAAAAAGCAACTACACATCCAGCACTGAGTGTGGCTTCCAGCATGTCTGACTCCACCGCTAGGCTACAGATACCATTAGCCCATAGAAATACCACCGCCCTGTACAGATACAGGGCAGATACCATCACCCTGTACAGATACAGGGCAGATATCATCACCCTGTACAGATACAGGACAGATACCATCACCTTGTACAGATACAGGACAGATATCATCACCCTGTACAGATACAGGGCAGATATCATCACCCTGTGCAGATACAGAGCAGATACCATCACCTTGTACAGATACAGGACAGATATCATCACCCTGTCCAGATACAGGACAGATACCATCACCCTGTACAGATACAGGACAGATACCATCACCTTGTACAGATACAGGACAGATATCATCACCCTGTACAGATACAGGGCAGATATCATCACCCTGTACAGATACAGAGCAGATACCATCACCTTGTACAGATACAGGGCAGATATCATCACCCTGTACAGATACAGGGCAGATATCATCACCCTGTACAGATACAGAGCAGATACCATCACCTTGTACAGATACAGGGCAGATATCATCACCCAGTACAGATACAGAGCAGATACCATCACCTTGTACAGATACAGGGCAGATACTATCACCTTGTAAAGATACAGGACAGATACCATCACCCTGTACAGATACAGGACAGATACCATCACCCTGTACAGATACAGGACAGATACCATCATCCTGTACAGATATGGGAGAGATACCATCATCCTGTACAGATATGGGAGAGATACCATCATCCTGTACAGATACAGGACAGATACCATCACCCTGTACAGATACAGGACAGATACCATCACCCTGTACAGATACAGGACAGATACCATCACCCTGTACAGATACAGGACAGATATCATCACCCTGTACAGATACAGGACAGATACCATCACCCTGTACAGATACAGGACAGATATCATCACCCTGTACAGATACAGGACAGATATCATCACCCTGTACAGATACAGGACAGATATCATCACCCTGTACAGATACAGGACAGATACCATCACCCTGTACAGATATGGGAGAGATACCATCATCCTGTACAGATGCAGGGCAGATATCATCACCCTGTACAGATACAGGACAGATACCATCATCCTGTACAGATATGGGAGAGATACCATCACCCTGTACAGATATGGGAGAGATACCATCACCCTGTACAGATATGGGAGAGATACCATCATCCTGTACAGATACAGGACAGATACCATCACCCTGTACAGATATGGGAGAGATACCATCACCCTGTACAGATATGGGAGAGATACCATCACCCTGTACAGATACAGGACAGATACCATCATCCTGTACAGATATGGGAGAGATACCATCACCCTGTACAGATATGGGAGAGATACCATCATCCTGTACAGATATGGGAGAGATACCATCATCCTGTACAGATACAGGACAGATACCATCACCCTGTACAGATATGGGAGAGATACCATCACCCTGTACAGATACAGGACAGATACCATCATCCTGTACAGATATGGGAGAGATACCGTCACCCTGTACAGATATGGGAGAGATACCATCACCCTGTACACATACAGGGCAGATACTATCACCTTGTACAGATACAGGACAGATACCATCACCCTGTACAGATATGGGAGAGATACCATCACCCTGTACAGATACAGGACAGATACCATCATCCCTTACAGATATGGGAGAGATACCATCATCCTGTACAGATACAGGACAGATACCATCACCCTGTACAGATATGGGAGAGATACCATCATCCTGTACAGATACAGGGCAGATACCATCATCCTGTACAGATATGGGAGAGATACCATCATCCTGTACAGATACAGGGCAGATACCATCATCCTGTACAGATATGGGAGAGATACCATCATCCTGTACAGATACAGGGCAGATACCATCATCCTGTACAGATATGGGAGAGATACCATCATCCTGTACAGATACAGGACAGACACCATCATCCTGTACAGATACAGGACAGATACCATCACCCTGTACAGATACAGGACAGATACCATCATCCTGTACAGATACAGGGCAGATATCATCACCCTGTACAGATACAGGACAGATACCATCACCCTGTACAGATACAGGACAGATACCATCACCCTGTACAGATATGGGAGAGATACCATCATCCTGTACAGATACAGGGCAGATACCATCATCCTGTACAGATACAGGACAGATACCATCACCCTGTACAGATATGGGACAGATACCATCACCCTGTACAGATATGGGACAGATACCATCACCCTGTACAGATATGGGAGAGATACCATCACCCTGTACACATACAGGGCAGATACTATCACCTTGTACAGATACAGGACAGATACCATCACCCTGTACAGATATGGGACAGATACCATCATCCTGTACAGATACAGGACAGATATCATCACCCTGTACAGATATGGGAGAGATACCATCACCCTGTACACATACAGGGCAGATACTATCACCTTGTACAGATACAGGACAGATACCATCACCCTGTACAGATACAGGACAGATACCATCATCCTGTACAGATACAGGACAGATACCATCACCCTGTACAGATACAGGACAGATACCATCATCCTGTACAGATACAGGACAGATACCATCACCCTGTACAGATACAGGACAGATACCATCACCCTGTACAGATATGGGAGAGATACCATCACCCTGTACAGATACAGGACAGATACCATCATCCTGTACAGATATGGGAGAGATACCATCATCCTGTACAGATACAGGACAGATACCATCACCCTGTACAGATACAGGACAGATACCATCACCCTGTACAGATATGGGAGAGATACCATCACCCTGTACAGATATGGGAGAGATACCATCATCCTGTACAGATATGGGACAGATACCATCACCCTGTACAGATACAGGACAGATACCATCACCCTGTACAGATACAGGACAGATACCATCACCCTGTACAGATATGGGAGAGATACAATCACCCTGTACAGATACAGGACAGATACCATCACCCTGTACAGATATGGGACAGATACCATCACCCTGTAGAGATACAGGACAGATACCATCACCCTGTACAGATATGGGAGAGATACCATCACCCTGTACAGATACAGGACAGATACCATCATCCTGTACAGATATGGGAGAGATACCATCATCCTGTACAGATACAGGGCAGATACCATTATCCTGTACAGATACAGGACAGATACCATCACCCTGTACAGATACAGGACAGATACCATCACCCTGTACAGATATGGGAGAGATACCATCACCCTGTACAGATACAGGACAGATACCATCACCCTGTACAGATATGGGAGAGATACCATCACCCTGTACAGATATGGGAGAGATACCATCATCCTGTACAGATACAGGACAGATACCATCACCCTGTACAGATATGGGAGAGATACCATCACCCTGTACAGATATGGGAGAGATACCATCACCCTGTACAGATACAGGACAGATACCATCATCCTGTACAGATATGGGAGAGATACCATCACCCTGTACAGATATGGGAGAGATACCATCACCCTGTACAGATATGGGAGAGATACCATCATCCTGTACAGATACAGGACAGATACCATCATCCTGTACAGATATGGGAGAGATACCCTCACCCTGTACAGATATGGGAGAGATACCATCACCCTGTACACATACAGGGCAGATACTATCACCTTGTACAGATACAGGACAGATACCATCACCCTGTACAGATATGGGAGAGATACCATCACCCTGTACAGATACAGGACAGATACCATCATCCTGTACAGATATGGGAGAGATACCATCATCCTGTACAGATACAGGACAGATACCATCACCCTGTACAGATATGGGAGAGATACCATCATCCTGTACAGATACAGGGCAGATACCATCATCCTGTACAGATATGGGAGAGATACCATCATCCTGTACAGATACAGGGCAGATACCATCATCCTGTACAGATATGGGAGAGATACCATCATCCTGTACAGATACAGGGCAGATACCATCATCCTGTACAGATATGGGAGAGATACCATCATCCTGTACAGATACAGGACAGACACCATCATCCTGTACAGATACAGGACAGATACCATCACCCTGTACAGATACAGGACAGATACCATCATCCTGTACAGATACAGGACAGATACCATCACCCTGTACAGATACAGGGCAGATACCATCATCCTGTACAGATACAGGGCAGATATCATCACCCTGTACAGATACAGGACAGATACCATCACCCTGTACAGATACAGGACAGATACCATCATCCTGTACAGATATGGGAGAGATACCATCACCCTGTACAGATATGGGACAGATACCATCACCCTGTACAGATACAGGACAGATACCATCACCCTGTACAGATATGGGAGAGATACCATCATCCTGTACAGATACAGGGCAGATACCATCATCCTGTACAGATACAGGACAGATACCATCACCCTGTACAGATATGGGCCAGATACCATCACCCTGTACAGATATGGGAGAGATACCATCACCCTGTACACATACAGGGCAGATACTATCACCTTGTACAGATACAGGACAGATACCATCACCCTGTACAGATATGGGACAGATACCATCATCCTGTACAGATACAGGACAGATATCATCACCCTGTACAGATATGGGAGAGATACCATCACCCTGTACACATACAGGGCAGATACTATCACCTTGTACAGATACAGGACAGATACCATCACCCTGTACAGATACAGGACAGATACCATCATCCTGTACAGATACAGGACAGATACCATCACCCTGTACAGATACAGGACAGATACCATCATCCTGTACAGATACAGGACAGATACCATCACCCTGTACAGATACAGGACAGATACCATCACCCTGTACAGATATGGGAGAGATACCATCACCCTGTACAGATACAGGACAGATACCATCATCCTGTACAGATATGGGAGAGATACCATCATCCTGTACAGATACAGGACAGATACCATCACCCTGTACAGATACAGGACAGATACCATCACCCTGTACAGATATGGGAGAGATACCATCACCCTGTACAGATATGGGAGAGATACCATCATCCTGTACAGATATGGGACAGATACCATCACCCTGTACAGATACAGGACAGATACCATCACCCTGTACAGATACAGGACAGATACCATCACCCTGTACAGATATGGGAGAGATACCATCACCCTGTACAGATACAGGACAGATACCATCACCCTGTACAGATATGGGACAGATACCATCACCCTGTAGAGATACAGGACAGATACCATCACCCTGTACAGATATGGGAGAGATACCATCACCCTGTACAGATACAGGACAGATACCATCATCCTGTACAGATATGGGAGAGATACCATCATCCTGTACAGATACAGGGCAGATACCATTATCCTGTACAGATACAGGACAGATACCATCACCCTGTACAGATACAGGACAGATACCATCACCCTGTACAGATATGGGAGAGATACCATCACCCTGTACAGATACAGGACAGATACCATCACCCTGTACAGATATGGGAGAGATACCATCACCCTGTACAGATATGGGAGAGATACCATCACCCTGTACAGATACAGGACAGATACCATCACCCTGTACAGATACAGGACAGATACCATCACCCTGTACAGATACAGGACAGATACCATCACCCTGTACAGATACAGGACAGATACCATCACCCTGTACAGATACAGGACAGATACCATCACCCTGTACAGATACAGGACAGATACCATCATCCTGTACAGATACAGGACAGATACCATCACCCTGTACAGATACAGGACAGATACCATCATCCTGTACAGATACAGGACAGATACCATCACCCTGTACAGATACAGGACAGATACCATCATCCTGTACAGATACAGGACAGATACCATCACCCTGTACAGATACAGGACAGATACCATCATCCTGTACAGATACAGGACAGATACCATCATCCTGTACAGATACAGGACAGATACCATCGTCCTGTACAGATACAGGGGAGTATTTTGAACATTTATCTCAGTCATTGGATACACAAACTGTCGTCTGCTTCAATTCTATTTTCCTGATTTGGGGAGAAATGCTTGTCCAGTTTTGCAGTAATCGCTCCCAATAACATTCAGTCCCTTGTTAAAATGCTGAGTGTTGCAAACCAGATCGGCCACATTCCATCTCCACACAGGCATGTATGACCTTTAATGGTCAAATCTTGAGGTGTGCCAAGCCACTCAATCCGCCCCTCTGTGCCAGCGTACTGTCAGACGGTCAGACCCCGGGATTATTAACAGCAGAGTGGAGCCAGCTGAGATACGCAGATTGTCAGCGGATAAGGCAACTCGGAGGCTGCCATGTATTTATTGTTTCTTTGGGAGGGGACAAATGGCAGAAAACAAAGGTCCTGTTTGATTTGAGTCCAGCTGTTGCGGGACTTGGTGCGAAGGCACCCACCCAACTGGTGACATTCGGTGGTTTCACCAGGGCCTTCAGTTGTGATTTTATTGGTCTCCATGTTTAATGGATGAGACAGTGGCTTTGGAAATGATGTGCGGGTTAGGGTGGATTGGCCATGCTAAATTGCCCCTTAGTGTCAGGGGGATTAGCTCGGGTAAATGCATGGGGTTACGGGGATAGGGGCCTGGGTGGGATTGTGGTCGGTGCAGACTCGATGGGCCGAATGGCCTCCTTCTGCACTGTAGGGATTCTATGATTCAGAGAAAACCGTGGGAATAATTCCTAGCTTAAGAAACCACTTATAGCCAGACAGGCTATTTACTTTACAGCAGGGTAGTCATGGAGATGGAGGGAAGAGATGCACAATTAATAAGAGGGCTGCTCTTACTGATCCTGATGACAGAGGCCATTCGGCCTTACTGATTCGGCTCTTACTGATGACAGAGACCACTCCATCTGACGAAGGAGCAGCGCTCCGAAAGCTTATGGTATTTGCTACCAAATAAACCTGTTGGACTTTAACCTGGTGTTGTGAGACTTCTTACTGTGCTTACTGATCCTATCAGACGGACTGGGGAAGAGCAGGCACGAGTTTAAATTACTCAAAAGATTGAGCACCGGGCTGCTGTTCTGTTCCCAGCGAGTAGGGAGCCTCTAGACTGGGTTCCCAGTCCCTGCTGACTCTCCATGGTCTTCTGGAGGGAACCGGAGCAGTTCCAGACTGAGACACACATCGCAGCAGATGAAAATGGAGCAGATTCACACATTACACTTGCCCCACGTGACTTCCTGGGCCTGAGGCAGTCAGAACAGAATCTTAGGGGGTATTTTTGTTCCATTGATGGGTTACTTCCTGCTTTGCTCTGTCACCCAGGAGGTTGGGGGAGGGGGGCGCGTGGTAAGGGCCGGTGGATAGTCACAATGTGGGTTTACTGGACCATTGCTACCCCTTACTTACACACACCCAGTGTCGTTAAATAACCCTTCCAATTTTCTAATTCTCTGCCTAAGATCACTCTGTTCCATTCTAATATTCTGACAATAAATATCCCAGATGGTTTTAGAGCCACTCAGTCCAAAGTCTGAGGGTTCTACGGGTTCCCAAACCTATCATCTCATTCACTCACTAAAACACTGAGCTCCTTTCTGATCTGCAGCCCGCACTGTCTGCTTTGAAGGGGTAGCAGCGACATTGTCACTGGGCTAGTAATCTGGAGACCCCAGGGTAATGCTCTGGGGACCTGGGTTCGAATCCCACCACGGCACATGGTGAAATTTGAATTTTTAAAAAATCTGTAATTAAGAGTCTAATGATGGCTCTGAAACCATTGCAGGTTGTCGTAAAAGCCCGTCGCTAATGTCCTTTACAAAGAACAAAGAAAATTACAGCACAGGAACAGGCCCTTCGGCCCTCCAAGCCTGCACCGACCGTGCTGCCTGTCTGAACTAAAACCCCCTACGCTTCCAGGGATCCCCCTAAAGAACAAGGGAAGGAAATCTGCCGTCCCTGCTCTTGTATTCTAGCCCTCTAGAAATGAATGCTAACATTGAATTTGTCTCCCTAACTGCCGACTGAACCTGCATGTTAACCTTAAGAGAGTCCTGAACCAGGACTTCCAAGTCCCTCCAGATTTCCGAAGCCTTTTCTCCATCCCCTGTGAATAGAATCATAGAAACCCTACAGTACAGAAAGAGGCCATTCGGCCCATCGAGTCTGCACCGACCACAATCCCACCCAGGCCCTACCCCCATATCCCTACATATCTTACCCGCTAATCCCTCTAATCTACACATCCCAGGACACTAAGGGGCAATTTTAGCATGGCCAATCAACCTAACCCGCACATCTTTGGACTGTGGGAGGAAACCGGAGCACCCGGAGGAAACCCACGCAGACACGAGGAGAATGTGCAAACTCCACACAGACAGTGACCCGAGCCGGAAATCGAACCCGGGTCCCTGGAGCTGTGAAGCAGCAGTGTTAACCACTGTGCTACCGTGCCGTGACTCCAGGTCCTCAGCAGTCAGGGATTGGCCCAGCCAACGACGTCCTCATCCCGTGAATGAATTAAAAAAAAAAGGTGCACAAAGATCCTGGGATTATCAGGATAGTGTGTGAAATGTGAAGCTGGGTAGAGCTCACACAGTCAGCCTCTCACTCCTGTCTGATCCCAGTCCCATTCCCTCCCAATCCTAACTAGACAGTTCAGTGGCGGAGTGAATGGAGCTGCTTTAAACTGGGATAGGTTTTTAAATATATATCACACCGATACTAAATAATGCCCCATGGCTTATATTAGCTGTTTCATGGGCAGTGGAGTGTGGTTATTATAGATAGGTGGCCAATTTATAAATACAACTAAAGGCTTGTTTCACTGTACTATATAAACTACTCGATCAACTCTCTCTTACTTCCAGGTGAGTTGGAATTAAATCTAGGCCAAAGTTACAGAGTTCTCAAGCCTTCTCATTCACTCCGTCACAGGAGCAGAATCTCTACCGTGCAGAAGGAGGCCATTCGACCCATCGAGTCTGCACCAACCACAATCCCACTCTGCTAGTCCCCCTGACACTAAGGGGCAATTTAGCATGGCCAATCCACCTAACCCGCACATCTATGGACTGTGGGAGGAAACCGGAGCACCCGGAGGAAACCCACGCAGGGAGAACGTGCAAACTCCACGCAGACAGTGACCTAAACCAGGAATCAAACCCTGGCGCTGTGAGGCAGCAGTGCTAACCACTGTGCCACTGTGCCGTATCGGATTCCCACTTCATAGAATCATAGAAACCCTACAGTGCAGAAAGAGGCCACCTGGCCCATCGAGTCTACACCGACCCAGAATCCCACCCAGGCCCTACCCCCATATCCCTACATATTTACCCGCTAATCCCTCTAACCTACTCATCTCAGGATATTAAGGGGCAATTTTAGCATGGCCAATCAACCTAACCCGCACATCTCTGGATCATAACATTACATAACACTTACATAACAGTTATTCATTTGGACGTATTTAGAGATACAGCCATATCCTTGAGGTGAATGAATCTCGATCTTTCTCAGTACTTACAGGGATAGTGTCATTACGTTTCGATGCACTGAGTATCCATACTTGCAGTCATTGAGTAACGCTACACCAAAGCCATACTCCGATAGGTCAGCCCACTTGTGTCCCCAGACCTAGGGAGTCAAAAGGCAAAGTCATTTTCTACTTCACTTCTGCTGAGATGAAGCATCTCTCTTTCGGGATCGAAAACACCAAAGGATCTTTTGGAATATTTAAATTATTAAATAATAACTCAAAGCTGTCTAAATCCAGCGGGAGGGATTTACCGTGCCCAGTCTACAGTTCAGAGTCCATTCAGAGGATATTCTTCAAAGCCTCACTTGACCACTAGAAGGACAATCATGAACACCTCATCAGATCATCACCCAATCTTCTAGACTCAATACAAGCCTCGTTATGCGACCTACCCTTATAATTGGACCCTTTTAGCCCAGGTACCATAGATGCATTTAAGGAGGAGCTAGCTAGGTGCATAAGAAAGGACTGGGAGACCTTGCTGGTAGGGTGAGAAGAGTAGTGAGGGGGAGGATGCCTGTGTGGAACATCTCTCATGCAGAGTCTAGACAGAGGATAGAGAGAAACTGTTCCCAGGAGTGGAAGAGTCGCGAGCCAGAGGTCACAGATTTAAAATAATTGGCAAAGAGACCAGAGGCAACATGAGGAAGAATTATTTTTACACAGTGAGTGGTAACAATCAGGAATACACTGTCTGAAAGGGAGGCAGAGATAGTTTCAATCACAGCTTTTAAAAGGGAACTGGATACTTGAGCACTTGGCACATCATAACACTCAGGGCTATGGGCCAAGTGCTGGCACATGGGATTAGGTGGGAACCCAGCTGTTTCTAACATGTCGGTACGGACTCGATGGGCAGAAGGGCCTCTTCTGTGCTGTATGATTCTATGATAAGGACCTGAAGGGAAAGAAATTGCAGGGCCAAGGGTGGGGAGGGAGCAGGCACTGACCTGATGGGCTGAATGGCCTCCTTTTGTGCTGTAGCCATTCTATTATCTTATGAAACACCAGACCAGAACAGTTGGCCCGTTCCGTGCTGAATATTATAACAGGAGATAAGTTGTGGTATTCTCTGAATCTCTTCACAGCTCTCAGGGCAGTGCAGTGGTGATCGGGAATTTGGCAACGTGAGACCGGGGATTGTACCACTGAAAAGAGTAACTGAATATTTCAGTATTCCGATTTCCTGCTTCTACAGAAAATATTGGCCTTTTCCCAAACAGCTCTCGAGTAAGAAGCTGCAGAACATTCCGGATCCATTCCTTCGCGCACCGTCAGCTAAAGGACCATTTCAACATTAAATGGAAAAGAACGATTGCTAAAGAGATAAATGTTTAATTTCTTATCGGCTGTGGGAGTCATGAACAGCAATGGCTGAATCGTTAATAAAGACTTACACCAACAGGCACAGGGTCAAACCAGCACCACAGATTTTCAAGCTTCTTTGGCTTGGAGTTGTCACGCAATGAGGCATGAATGAGCCAGGCTCTGATGCCCTGTAGCCAGGCAGCATTCAGTAACTAACCCCCAGACAAAGGAGTATCGGTGATAATGATGAGGATTGGCTGTCAAACATTTCTCAGCTTTCAACAGGACGGTGGAAAATCGACTTTCAAAAATCATTTGGGCGTCGCTCCATCCCTAATTAGACCATAAGGTATAGGAGCAGAATGAGGCCATTCGGCCCATTGAGTCTGCTCTGCCATTCGATCATGGCTGATATGTTTCTCATGCACACAATCCCTACAGTACAGAAGTAGGCCATTCGGCCCATTGAGTCTGTACCGACCACAATCCCACCCAGGCCCTATTCCCGCAACCCCACACATTTACCCCGCTAATCCCCCTGACTCTAGGGTCAATTTAGCATGGCCAATCAACCTGACCCGCACATCTTTGGACTGAGAGTGGAAACCAGAGCACCCGGAGGAAACCCACACAGACACTCTACACAGATAGTGACCTGAGGCCGGAATTGAGCCCGGGTCCATGGCGCTGTGAGGCAACAGTGCTAACCACTGTGCCACCGTGCCTCCCTCATGGGACTCTCAACCGCATCTCCCACCTTTTCCCCATAACCTTTGATCCCCTTACCAATCAAGACCCTATCTATATGAGACCACAAAGTTGCCCTCGAGAAGGTGGTGGTGAGCTGCTGTGGCCCGGGTGATGTAGATACACCCACAGTGCTGTAGAGGAGCGAATTGCAGGATTTTGACCCAGCGACGGTGAATGAACGTGGACATATTTCAAATCAGGATGGCGTGTAACATGGATGGGAACTTGCAGGTGGTGGTGTTCCCATGTGTTGCTCTCTTGATCTTCTGGGTGGTGGAGGCCATGAGTTTGGGAAGGTGCTGTTTTGTAATAAAACATGCTGAATCCCCACAGCGGAAATGAAATGAGTCAATCCCTGGGTCAACATGAAGAGACAAGATAGCGCAAAAGACAAACTGGACTAAAGCCTTTCTAAAGTTAGAACCCAGATGCCATTTCACATCGAGCGGGTTGCTACTTGTAAATAGCTTACATTTCTGCACAGTATAACATCCCAAGGCACTTATGAATATCAAACTGTTAACTGTTGCCCATAAACAGTGGGCTGTGCTCAGAAAAGCAGAGTAAGCCCGGTAATAATGAGATGCTGGCATTGAGATGCTGAGCTACTCTGTTAAACATGGAATCACAGCAGGGTCGTTAGTATCTTAAAGTTTAACGTTAAGTTTAAAGTTCATTTTTTAGTGTCACAAGGCGGCTTACATTAACACTGCAATGAAGTTACTGTGAAAATCCCCTAGTCGCCACACTCCGGCGCCTGTTCGGGTACACTGAGGGAGAATTTAGCACGGCCAATGCACCCTAACCAGCACGTCTTTCGGATTGTGGGAGTAAACCGGAGCACCCAGAGGAAACCCACGCAGACACGGGGAGAAGGTGCAGACTCCGCACAGACAGTGACCCAAGCCGGGAATCAAACCCGGGTCCCTGGCGCTGTGAGGCAGCTGTGCTAACCACTGTGCCGCCTTGCAGCCCCCCATTCTGAAATTGCTCTGCATTTCCCTGCTTTCGAGATGATAGAGATTAAAAACTCTCACACTCAGAACTATTTCCAAACTGTAGATCTTTGCCAAGGATTTTGAATAACTTTTGTTTTCGCCTGGAGTGGAAACTTTCATTCCACGTCTGCGTTACATCAACTATTCCAAAGCCTTGAACCCTCAATGAATTATCCACGACGCTGCTGTTTGTAACTTGGAGATTTGTTCATCCACCATCCACGGTGCTTCTTGGTCTGGGAATCAATCTTGTGTCACTGGTCCTGGTTTTCAAATTCCTCCACAGCTTTCACTGGTGGCCGTACCTTCATATGCTGAGGCTTAAACTCTGGAAAGCCTTCCCTGAATCTCTCCAACATCTGCAACCTCCATTGACTCTCCCTAACACTAAAACCCTTACCTCTCTTGACCAATCTGTTTGTCGCCTGTCTTAACATCTCCTTGCAGTGGCTTGATGTCAAATTTCATTCACTAACGTCCCTCCGAAGTTCACTGGGATGTTTTACAGGGTGGCACGGTGGTTAGCACTGCTGCCTCACAGCGCTAGGGATCCGGGTTCGACTCCTGGGCTTGGGTCACTATCTGTGTGGAGTTTGCACGTTTTCCCCATGTTTGTGTGGGTTTCTTCCCACAGTCCGAAAGACGTGCTGGTTAGGGTGCATTGGCCACGCTAAATTCTCCCTCAGTGTACCCAAACAGGCGCCGGAGTGTGGCGACTAGGGGATTTTCACAGTAACTTCATTGCAGTGTCACTGTAAGCCAACTTGTGACACTAATAAATAAACTTTAAACTTTATGTTAAAGGTATTTGGTAAATGCTTTGGCTGACTTATTTTAGTAAGAAGTCTTACAGCACCAGGTTAAAGTCCAACAGGTTTACTTAGCACAAGCCACAAGCTTTCAGAGCGCTGCTCCTTCATCAGGTGAGTGAGAATTCTGTTTACAAACAGGGCATATAAAGACACAAAGTTGTGTCTTTATATGCCCTGTTTGTGAACAGAACTCCCATCACCTGATGAAGGAGCAGCGCTCTGAAAGTTTGTGGCTTGTGCTACCAAATAAACCTGTTGGACTTTAACCTGGTGCTGTAAGACTTCTTACTGTGCTTACCCCAGTCCAACGCTGGCATCTCCACACTATGACTTATTTTAATCAGCAGATCGGGGGTCGATGCTTTTACTGAAGCGAGCGACTCAGGAGAGTTGCTGAACCTCAGCGTGACGGAACTGAACTGCAGCCATCCACAGAGCCAGGATGCTTTGGCCAGGTTGCCATTTCGAATGAGTGCGTGTTAATTCACGGTGTCACATCAATGATTTCCCCCAAAGGACGTCACCTGCACTCAGTGGGTCAGCAAGGATAGGCAGAGGCACCGAGGGGAAAGCGTGAACTGAAGGCGACTAGAACAGCAACAGAGGAGTGACGCACTCTGGGAAACGGGTCCAGTTGCTGGGCAAGAAGAGCTTTTCTCTTCTCCCAGATGTAGCTCTTGTACCAGCGCAGGAACATTTCAGCTCAGTCAGAGTGAAATCTGATTAATCTCCCCTGACAGCCCCAGTGAACCCACCAATGATTCCACCAAAAGTGGAAACCACTTGACTGGGAAGATATTCACATCGATACGATTAGCAAGCAGCGAGAAATGGAGCAAACGTTTCAGACGTGCCTCAACGAAGCAACTAAGGTTTTAGTTTAAGTTTATTTTAGTGTCATAAGCAGACTTCCATTAACACTGCAATGAAGTTATTGTGAAAATCCCCCCTAGTCGTCCCACTCCGGCGCCTGTTCGGGTACACTGAGGGAGAATTTAGCACGGCCAATGCACCTAAGAAGCACGTCTTTCAGACTGTGGGAGGAAACCCATGCAGACACGGGGAGAACGTGCAAACTCTGCACAGGCAGTGACCCAAACCGGGAGTTGAACCCGGGTCCCTGGCGCTGTGAGGCAGCAGTGCTAACCACTGTGCCACTGATGGATGTGCAGCAAATACACCGGGGAAGGAGTTGCTTCGTATGTTGCATTGCCGACGAGACCATTGTGTGAGAGACACGTTGTGTGTCTGTGCCGTATATGAAGTGTCAGGTGCTTTATATATATAACACGTATGTCTATCAGTGTTTCTCGTGTTAGTGCCTGTTGCCAAGCTGCTGTAGCCACGTGCTGGCTCACACCTGCTCACAGGTCCAAAAATGTACGGGTTAGGTGGATTGGCAGTCTAAATTGCCCCCTTAGTGTCAGGGGGACTAGCTAGGGTAAATGCATGGGGTTATGGGGATAGGGCCTGGGTGGTCGGTGCAGACTCGATGGGCCGAGTGGCCTCCTTCTGCACTGTAGGCATCCTATTCTATGATTCTATGAGGTGTAGCCACCATTTTCCTCTATCGTCAACTAGTGTCTCCCAGCTGCTAAAATGTCAATGTTTAGAGCCTTCATGTTGTGTTTACAAGCATCCATGAACCACAGCTTGGTCTTGTAGCTCTGGCTAACTTGCCATACAGAAAATCCATGGCTATACGTCCATTTCCCGTCCTTCAAATGTTCCCAAGCCAGCAAAGTAGCCTCTGCTTGATGAGTTTCCATCAGCTGCCTTGGAATTATCACGTTGGATTTCAGAAGGAGCTCCAACCTACGGAGCTGACTCCAATACGTTTCCACAAGAGCTCCCTGCTAGTCTTCTCTTTCAGTGTGGGTTAACTGAGCAGAATGGTGGAATTGCTGATTTTCAACAAGGGAACTCTGCGTTCTGAATGTAAGATTGGACTCAGCAAATCGTGTCCAGACATCGGCATCTGCCGTATGTGCATTTCACAAGAGCAGAACACAGCGTCTCTTACTCCCAAGCTATCTCCACAATCTGGTCGATTTCGGGCCATTCTTTAAGATCACCAAACCAGAGTTAAAGTCACTAATCTATGTTTGGTCTTTTCCTTCTCTCTTCCTCTCCCCTGGGTGACATGGTGGCACAGTGGTTGGCACTGCTGCCTCACAGCGCCAGGGACCCGGGTTCAATTCTGGCCTTGGGTCTGTGTGGAGTTTGCACGTTCTCCCCATGTCTGCATGGGTTTCCTCCGGGTGCTCTGGTTTCCTCCCACACTCCAAAGATGTGCTGGTTAGGTTGAATGGCCATGCTAAATTGCACCTTAGTGTCAGGGAGATTAGCAGGGTAAATGCATGGGGTTATGGGGATAGAGCCTGGGTGGGATTGTTGTTAGTGCAGACCTGATGGGCCGAATGGCCTCCTCCTGCACTATAGGATTCCTTATCTTTCGGTATACAATAAAGTTTCAAGTTTCCTGGACCTTTTTCGTGAAGAAGTCCTTCCTGATTTCACCACTGAAGGGATCAGTGCTGGACTAGGTTGATGTACTAGGTTACTGGACCCTATATCAGACCACCCTCTGTCCCACAAAGCTAAGCAACGCCCTGGGTTGTCTTTCCATGTAGTTTTGGGGCTTCACTTCCCATTAAATTGCTGAATGAAGTGCCTGGTCTGTGCAACACAATTCCGCAATGTCCCTACCTCAAAGCGCGCCCAATCCCACGAAGTGTTCTGGTGCGTTGGCCGCTGCAGGTGTCCAAACTGGATTTCGTACGTTGCGTTAAGACTGTGCACTGTTGTGGGGAACTCCACCTTCAGGAACTTGTGTGCCTCGTGCCATTCCACCTGCAGAACAGGAATGGAACCCGGTCCAAATGGCTGCTAATTGATTCGGAACAGCAAATCTTCAGGCTCCCAAAACCCACTCACCTCTGTTTTAAACTTAATATAGGGACAACAGGCATCCAGTATGATTTCCTGGCGGATCTTGCTGGTGTCACTGATACGGATAGAGTGTCTTACACTCCCCCTAACTCCGCCAGGGCACACTACTTCCAGAGGTTTCAGCACTTGTGAGACAGGCTTCCTAATGAACAAGCAGAAAAAAAAGGATCCCAGTTGAGATTAATTCAGATTCTAAGTATATTACGCAAAACATCTCTCTCAGCTTTTCCCATGAACATGCTGCTGCCACTTTGTTGCTTAATCATTCCTTCCTATCAACCAACATTTGCTTTGGATCTGGTGGTTGTTTTACAGTTCCTGCCACTAACACTCCCCATTTACCCCGACTGGGGTACGACACACACTGCTTTGTCTACACCAGTGGCTGGGTTCTTTCAGAATCACTGACCGGAATTCTATCGGTACATCCGCCCCGATCCCGGGGGCGGGCGAGGCTCGGAGAACGGCATTCTCCATTGGCTTTGGACGGGATCGTACGAACCTCGGATGCACATGCCGCTAAAATTCCGCCCAATGTGTCCTGGAGTGGGACTTGAACTGGGTGCTTTTTGGTTCAGAGGCACTGGATCGCTCTGGCTTCCTTTCCATTAGACAAGCTAAACCCAAAACCTAGAATTCCAAAATGGTGAAACTCTGATGCACCAATGTTAGCAAAATTCAAAGATGGGAACTGCATAACATCTCAGCAGCCAGAGCACTGGAAAATAGTTGGTGAGATTATTCTATACATTTGAAGTGACTCTCAGTGGAGACACTAATGTAGGAGGGTTTTATTTGCTATTGCCTACAGGAGGTATCTGTTCAGTGTGCACTGCGGAACAGTTAATCCTGATTGCTGTACAGCTGGGTCACCCTTATAAGACCATAAGACATAGGAGCGGAAGTAAGGCCATTCGGCCCATCGAGTCCACTCCACCATTCAATCATGGTTGATTTCAACTCCATTTACCCGCTCTCTCCCCATAGCCCTTAATTCCTCGAGAAATCAAGAATTTATCAATTTCTGTCTTGAAGACGCTCAACGTCTCGGCCTCCACAGCCCTCTGTGGCAATGAATTCCACAGACCCACCACTCTCTGGCTGAAGAAATTTCTCCTCATCTCTGTTCTAAAGTGACTCCCTTTTATTCTAAGGCTGTGCCCCCGCGTCCTAGTCTCCCCTGTTAATGGAAACAACTTCCCTACGTCCATCCTATCTAAGCCGTTCATTATCTTGTAAGTTTCTATCAGATCTCCCCTCAACCTCCTAAACTCCAATGAATATAATCCCACGATCCTCAGACGTTCATCGTATGTCAGGCCTACCATTCCTGGGATCATCCGTGTGAATCTCCGCTGGACCCGCTCCAGTGCCAGTATGTCCTTCCTGAGGTGTGGGGCCCAAAATTGCTCACAGTACTCCAAATGGGGCCTAACCAGTGCTTTATAAAGCCTCAGAAGTACATCCCTGCTTTTGCATTCCAAGCCTCTTGAGATAAATGACAACATTACATTTGCTTTCTTAATTACGGACTCAACCTGCAAGTTTACCTTTAGAGAATCCTGGACTAGGACTCCCAAGTCCCTTTGCACTTTAGCATTATGAATTTTGTCACCGTTTAGAAAATAGTCCATGCCTCTATTCTTTTTTCCAAAGTGTACGACCTCGCACTTGCCCACGTTGAATTTCATCAGCCACTTCTTGGACCACTCTCCTAAACTGTCTAAATCTTTCTGCAGCCTCCCCACCTCCTCAATACTACCTGCCCCTCCACCTATCTTTGTATCATCGGCAAACTTGGCCAGAATGCTCCCAGTCCCGTCATCTAGATCGTTAATATATAAAGAGAACAGCTGTGGCCCCAACACTGAACCCTGCGGGACACCACTTGTCACCGGTTGCCATTCTGAGAAAGAACCTTTTATCCCAACTCTCTGCCTTCTGTCTGACAGCCAATCGTCAATCCATGTTAGTACCTTGCCTCGAATACCATGGGCCCTTATTTTACTCAGCAGTCTCCCGTGAGGATAGAATCATACAGCGTAGAAGAGGCCCTTCAGCCCATTGAGTCTGCACCAACTCATTAGAAACACCTGAACTCCCAACTAATCCCATCTGCCAGCACTTGGCCCATTGCCCTGAATGTTATGATGTGCCAAGTGTTCATCCAGATACTTTTTAAAGGATGTGAGGCACCCCGCCTCCACCACCCTCCCAGGCAGCACATTCCAGACCGTCACCACCCTCTGGGTAAAAAAGTTTTTCCTCACATCCCCCTAAACCTCCTGCCCCTCACTTTGAACCTGTGTCCCCTCATGACTGACCCTTCAACTAAGGGGAACAGCTGCTCCTTATCCACTCTGTCTATGTCCCTCATAATTGTGTACACATCAATCACCTTGCCCCCCTCAGTCTTCTCTGCTCCAGGAAAACAACCCATGCCTACGCAACTTTCTTCATAACTTAACTGTTCCATCCCAGGCAGCATCCTGGTGAATCTCCTCTGCACCCCCTCCAGTGCAATCACATCCTTCCTATAATGTGGTGACCAGAACTGCACACAGTGCTCCAGCTGTGGCCTCACCAAAGTTCTATATAACTCCAACATGACTTCCCTGCTTTTGTAACCTATGCCCTGACTGATGAAGGCAAGTATCCTATATGCCTTTTTCGTCACCCTGCTAACACGCCCTTCCACCTTCAGAGATCTGTGCATATAAGGTCCCTTTGTTCCACAGAACTTCCTAGTGTCCTACTATTCATTGAATACTTCCTTGTCAAATTACTCCTTCCAAAGTGAATCACCTCACACTTTTCAGGGTTAAATTCCATCTGCCACTTATCTGCCCATTTGACCATTCCGTCTATATCTTCTTGCAGCCCAAGACACTCTGCCTCACTGTTAACCACCCAGCCAATCTTTGTGTCATCCACAAATTTACTAATCCTACCCCCCACATAGTCATCTGTGTCATTTATATAAATGAAGAATAATAGGGAGCCCAACACAGATCCCTGTGGTACGCGACTGGACACTGGCTTCCAGTCACTAAAGCAGCCTTCCCTCATCACCCTCTGTCTCCTACAACTGAGCCAATTTTGAATCCACTTTATCAAAGTACCCTGTATCCCATGTGCATTTACCTTCTTTACAAATCTCCCATGAGGGACCTTGTCAAAGGCTTTGCTGAAATCCATATAAACTACATCCACTGCACTACCCTCATCTACACACCTGGTCACCTCCTCAAAAAATTCAATCAAATTTGTTAGGCATGACCTCCCTCTGACGAGGCCATGCTGACTATCTCTGATCAAGCTTTGCCTCTCCAAGCGGAGATGGATGCTCTCCTTCAGAAGTTTCTCTAATAGTTTCCCTACCACTGACGTGAGACTCACAGGTCTGTTGTTCCCTGGGTTATCTCTGGAACCCATCTCAAATAGCGGAACCACATTAGCTGTTCTCCAGTCGTCTGGCACCTCCCCCGTGGCCAGACAGGAATTGAAAATTTGGGTCAGAGCCCCTGCCATCTCCTCCCTTGCCTCCCACAGCAGCCTGGGACACAATACATCTGGACCCGGAGACTAATCCACTTTTAAGGCTGGCAACACCTCTTTGCCCTTCCCTATGTCAATTTGATCAAGAACTCACAGTCTCTCTTCCTGAATTCCATACCATCATCCTCATTCTCTTGGGTGAAGAAGGATGTGAAGTATTCAGGGATGTATGGAGGGAAGATAGAAACTAGAAACATTCCCAAAGACTTTTAAAGCATCAGTTGAGAGGAATGATGCCCCAGTACCTACATATCGCCCACCATGTCCCCCCTCCCGTGCCTCCAGGCAGGTAGCTGTAGAATAGCACGTACAGGAATTTGGCGACTTTGATTCACAACAATGGCTTCTCTCTCATTAGAAGTGGCACAGTTTAAACTAGTTAATGTTGATTATAAAGATTACTCTGGACATTACCTTGTTTCTAAGTGATAATCCATGACATCCCACGCATCCCAGTACAACGGAATGTCGTCAAAGAGCACAAACTGGTTCCCATGGCAGCCCTCGGGAATAGTTTCCCTGAAAATACAACAAATACAACGTTCTTAGCGACTCCGGACCCGAGTGATGAGCACAGCAAGTTCACGGTCCTGGAACTAGATCATGCCAGGGAGATGTGTAGAAACAGATATTGTGCTAAAGCTGCCTTTAACGTTTTGCCTCTTTAAACACAAAAACCATGAACAAGGACTGAATAGATGCTGAAAATGTGAATCTCGGCGATGAGGGAAGGGCAACATTTCATAAATACCACTCTCAGCTCCATTGTCCTTACAAGTCACTGCCCTGTGCATTGCCGTGCCACTCTCCCCATTCGTTATTCCCCCCCAAAAACCTTCCGCCAAACTCTTTGCCACTCTGGGAACAACTTGCTGCACAGGCAGTCTCTTTTGCCCCTCCGTCGACCCCTGTAAAGTGCCTGGGGATGGCGATGCAGCATGGAGCTAAACTGCTGATCCGAGTGCTGGGAATTAAAAATAAATACAGGCTTTCAAGCAATTTAGGTCGCAGAGTAAATGAGCATCTCTGGCTCCGGTCCAAGAAAGAAAGCCGTCAAGGGCTGTGAAGTATCACAGCTTCACAGCTCCGGGGACCCGAGTTCGATTCCCGGCTCGGGTCACTTGTCTGTGTGGAGTTTGCACATTCTCCTCGTGTCTGCGTGGGTTTCCTCCGGGTGCTCCGGTTTCCTCCCACAGTCCAAAGATGTGCGGATTAGGTTGATTGGCTATGCTAAAAATTGCCCTTAGTGTCCTGAGATGTGTAGGTTAGAGGGATTAGTGGGAAATATGTAGGGATATGAGGGTAGGGCCTGGGTGGGATTGTGGTTGGTGCAGACTCGATGGGCTGAATGGCCTCTTTCTGTACTGTAGGGTTTCTATGATTCTTCTAAGTGGTTACAACCTATTATCTTTGCACTGGTCTATGTATTAAAGATGTGGAGATGCCGGCGTTGGACTGGGCTAAACACAGTAAGAGTTTTAACAACACCAGGTTAAAGTCCAACAGGTTTATTTGGTAGCAAATGCCATTAGCTTTCGGAGCGCTGCTCCTTCGTCAGATGGAGTCTTCTGAAACTCCATCTGACAAAGGAGCAGGGCTCCGAAAGCTAATGGTATTTGCTACCAAATAAACCTGTTGGACTTTAACCTGGTGTTGTTAAAACTCTTACTATGTATTAAATGCAGGGAAGTGAGTTGTAAAAGGGGGCTTCTGGGGGTGATCAGAATGGTTCAAAAGCAGAACCTGTCTCTGGTGTAAGCATCAGTCTTTCTCTGCGTTACCCAGATGTCCCAGGGCTGGATATAGAACAGAATGGCAGACTATTTAAGATCTCTATAAAATTCACAAGCTTTATTTTTACTGTATTTAATTCGGCGCATTTAGTTAAGATCACTGCCCATTGGATTGGGTGATTTAGTAAATATTTTTGCAATCTAGTATTTATTACCTACGTTTTAATAAAGTAATACAGTATGAATGGAACTCCAGCTGTTTTCAAATCTAATGTCCATCGACTGCAAGATCGCTTTAGAATAATGAACATCACTAATTACAGTTTGACAGATAAATAACTACCGTCCATCAAACATTTGAGTTTTCTGAAGCTCAATAGGATGCTCCTGATGTAAGATTTTGATTCCAGAGTGAATTTCAGATACTTTTGACATAGTTAGGTTAGGATTTTAGAAGGTTTATTTATTAGTCACGAGTAAGGCTTACATTAACACTACAATGAAGTTACTGTGAAAATCCCCTAGACCGGCGCCTGTTCGGGTACACTGAGGGAGAATTTAGCGTGGTCAATGCTCCTAACCAGCACGTCTTTCGGACTGTGGGAGGAAAACGGAGCACCCGGAGGAAACCCACGCAGACATGGGGAGAACGTGCAGACTCCACACAGACAATGACCCAAGCCGGGAATCGAACCCGGGTCCCCTGGCGCAGTGAGGCAGCAGTGCTAACCCACCGTGCTACCGCCCATACAGCAAGTGCCCGTAAACACTCTGAATTATAGTAATCCCAGTCACATTTCTGTATGTCACAGTAACTGAGAAAACATGTCACTACATTAAAATTAATCAGAAGAGCTTTGATTTGCTGATTCATGTTCCTGAGGGAGTCCCAGTTGAAGTTGAGGAAGGATGTCTTGGAGTTACTGCTTCAGTTGATTTAGATTGTGTAGATGTGTAGATGGGGATTTTACACGTTTATTCTGTGGTCACGAAATGCTTCATTTTGACACGGAGTTCCAATCTTTATAGATCATAGAATCTTTACAGTGCAGAAGATGGCTATTCGACCCATCGAGTCTGCACCGACCCTCCGACAGAGCATCTCTCCCAAACCCACCCCTTCCCTATCCCATCTACCCCGCAAATGTATCTGGGACAGCAGATACATGGGAACGCCACCATCTGCAAGTTCCCCTCCAAGCCACTCACCATCCTGACTTGGAAATATACCACCGTTCCTTTGCAGTTGCTGGGGTCAAAATCCTGGAATTCCCTCCCTAACAGCATTGTGGGTCAACCCACAGCATGTGGACTGCAGCGATTCAAGAAGGCAGCTCACCACCACCTTCTCAAGGGCAACTAAGGATAGGCAATAAATGCTGGCCTAGCCAGCGACAACCATGTCCCACAGATGAATAAAAAAAGACACCTAACCTACACATCCTGGAGCACTAAGGGGCAATTTAGCATGGCCAATGCACCTAACCCGTGCATCCTTGGATATTAAGGGGCAATTTAGCATGGCCAATCCACCTAACTCGTGCATCCTTGGATATTAAGGGGCAATTTAGCATGGCCAATCCACCTAACCTACACATCCTGGAGCACTAAGGGGCAATTTAGCATGGCCAATTCACCTAACCCGTGCATCCTTGGATACTAAGGGGCAATTTAGCATGGCCAATCCACCTAACCCACACATCTTTGGATACTAAGAGGCACCTTAGCATGGCCAATCCACCTAACCTGTACATCTTTGGATACTAAGGGGCAATTTAGCATGGCCAATCCACCTAACCCGCACATCTTTGGATACTAAGGGGCAATTTAGCATGGCCAATTCACCTAACCAGCATGTCTTTCGGACTGTGGGAGGAAACCGGAGCACCGGAAGAAACCCAAGCAGATACGGGGAGAACATACAAGCCGGGAATTGAACCCGGGTGCCTGGTGCTGTGAGGCAGCAGTGCTAACCACTGTGCCATCATGCCACAATCCGGTGCTTATTTTGGCACTTTCACCCCACTTTCAAGTTTGGAACTATACCCTGAGGTTAGTTTGCTTATTCATAGATGAAGGGAAATGAACACTGGCCACATTTATCAATATGCAAAATCAGAGACCAAGTGCACAGCCTCATGAAGTCTGCACGAACCATGTTCCTGACTGGTCGCAATTCATTCATAACACACAAACTCGAAAAATATTAATGTTACTCAGTCGGAAGAAAATACCTGACTGTTAAAACATTTATTTCACTACTTAATCAAGGTTTAAGATTTCAAAGATGTACCCAGATTCAGTAAACAATGGCACCCTTGAGGATTCATTTAATATTAAGATAACAATAAATCTTTGTTTACTGTAAAATTAAGCTCTTCTTCAGTGTTTGGTGATACCATATCAAAATACAGGTGTTACTAATTTGTGTTCAACATTGGCACGCACTGAGCAATTGAACGCTTCACTGATTCTCATTCCATCAGTACCATTCTGGAACCCACCTGACAGCTTCAGTAGCGTGGTCAGAGGCTGGGAATCCTGAGGTGAGTAACTCACCTCCTGACTCCCCAAAGCCTGTCCATCATCTACAAGGCGCAAACCAGGAACATGATGGAATATCACTGGATGGGTGCAGCTCCATTAACACTCAAGAAGCTTAACACCATCCAGGACAAAGCAGCCCCGCTTGGTTGGCACCACATCTGTCAGAGATCCTTGGGTACCAGCAATCTTAGGCAAACTCGATTCTTAACACAAATAGCCCTGGACACCATGCACCCAATGCAAGGTCTTTAATTACTTGTGCACAAGGAGAACTCCTCCTCCTTCCATCGAAAAGGCTGGAGTGGTTCGGCCGTTACGGAGAAACAACTCAGCAGTTTTTTAAAAAAGTTTATTTATTAGTCACAAGTAAGGCTTACATTAACACTGCAATGAAGTTACTGTGAAATTCCCCGAATCGCCACACTCCGGCGCCTGTTCGGGTCAATGCACCTAACCAGCATGTCTTTCGGACTGTGGGAGGAAACTGGAGCACCCGGAGGAAACCCATGCAGACACGGGGAGAACGTGCAAACTGCACACAGACAGTGACCCAAGCCAGGAATCGAATCTGGGTCCCTGGCGCTGTGAGGCAGCAGTGCTAACCACTGTGCCACCGTGCCGCCCATCAGGAACAAGAGATTTTTCACATAGAACATAGAAATGCTACAGCACAAACAGGCCCTCCGGCCCACAAGGTGTGCCGAACATGTCCCTACCTACTAGGCTTACCTATAACCCTCTATCTTACTAACTTCCATGAACTTATCCAAAAGTCTCTCACTACCGGCAGCCGATTCCACGCACCCACCACCCTCTGAGTGAAAAACTTATCCCTAACATCTCCTCTGTACCTACTCCCCAGCACCTTAAACCTGTGACCTCTTGTGGCAACCATTCCAGCCCTGGGTAAAAGCAAAGAACAAAGAACAATACAGCACAGGAACAGGCCCTTCGGCCCTCCAAGCCCGCACCGCTCTCTGGTCCAAACTGGACCATTCTTTTGTATCCCTCCATTCCACTCCGTTCATATGGCTATCTAGATAAGTCTTTAACGTTCCCAGTGTGCCCGCCTCCACCACCTTACCCGGCAGCGCATTCCAGGCCCCCACCACCCTCTGTGTAAAATACGTCCTTCTGATATCCGTGTTAAACCTCCCCCCCCCTCACCTTGAACCTATGACCCCTCGTGAACGTCACCACCGACCTGGGAAAAAGCTTCCCACCGTTCACCCTATCTATGCCTTTCATAATTTTATACACCTCTATTAGGTCTCCCCTCATCCTCCGTCTTTCCAGTGAGACAAACCCCAGTTTACCCAATCTCTCCTCATAACTAAGCCCCTCCATACCAGGCAACATCCTGGTAAACCTCCTCTGCACTCTCTCTGAAGCCTCCACGTCCTTCTGGTAGTGTGGCGACCAGAACTGGACGCAGTATTCCAAATGCGGCCGAACCAACGTTCTATACATCTGCAACATCAGACCCCAACTTTTATACTCTATGCCCCATCCTATAAAGGCAAGCATGCCATATGCCTTCTTCACCACCTTCTCCACCTGTGACGTCACCTTCAAGGATCTGTGGATTTGCACACCCAGGTCCCTCTGCGTATCTACCCCCTTTATGGTTCTGCCATTTATCGTATAGCTCCCCCCTACATTAGCTCTGAGAATCCACTCGCCTCTGAGAATCCACTCTATCAATACCTCTCAACATCTTATACACCTCTATCAGGTCACCTCCCATCCTTCGCCTCTCCAAGGAGAAAAGACCTAGATCTTTCAACCTATCCTCATAAGGCATGCCATCTAATCCAGGCAACATCCTTGAAAATCTCCTCTGCACCCTTTCTATGGCTTCCACATCCTTTCTGTAATGAGGCGACCAGAACTGGGCACAGTACTCCAGGTGGGGTCTGACCAGGGTCCTATACAGCTGCAGCATTATCTCCCAATTTCTAAACTCAATTCCTCTATTGATGAAGGCCAGTATTCCATACGCCTTCTTAACCACAGCCTCTACCTGCAACGCCGCTTTGAGCGTCCTATGAACCCGGACCCCAAGGTCCTTCTGATCTTCCACACTGCCAAGCGTCTTACCCTTAATATTATATTCTTTCATCCTATTCGACCTGCCAAAATGAACCACCACACACTTATCTGGGTTGAAGTCCATCTGCCACTTCTCCGCCCAGTCCTGCATCTTATCTATGTCTCGTTGCAACTGCTGACATTCCTCTACACTACCCACAACACCACCAACCTTTGTGTCATCAGCAAACTTGCCAACCCATCCTTCCACTTCCTCATCCAGGTCATTACTAAAAATCACAAAGAGCAAGGGTCCCAGAACAGATCCCTGGGGCACTCCACTGGTGACCGACCTCTATGCTGAAAAAGACCCATCTACAACCACTCTTTGCCTTCTGTGGGCAAGCCAGTTCTGAATCCACAAAGCAATGTCCCCTTGTATCCCATGCCCCTTCACTTTCTCAATAAGCCTTGCATGGAGCACCTTATCAAACGCCTTGCTGAAATCCATATAAACTACATCTACCGCTCTTCCCTCGTCTATGTGTCTAGTTACATTTTCAAAAAATTCAATTAGGCTCGTAAGGCATGATCTGCCTTGGACAAAGCCGTGCTGGCTATTTCTGATCATACTATTCCTCTCCAGATGTTCATAAATCCTGCCTCTCAGGATCTTCTCCATCAACTTACCAACCACTGAGGTTAGACTCACTGGTCTATAATTTCCCGGGCTATCTCTTCTCCCTTTCTTGAATAATGGAACCACATCCGCAATCCTCCGGAACCTCTCCCGTTTCCATTGATGACGCAAAGATCATCGCCAGAGGCTCAGCAATCTCTTCCCTCGCCTCCCACAGTAACCTGGGGTACATCCCATCCGGTCCCGGCGATTTATCCAGCCTGATGCTTTTCAAAAGCTCCAACACATCCTCTTTCCTAATGTCCACAGTTAAACTCCTTGGACTCCCCAATGACTCCTAATATTAGATTTGAGAAAATGTGTGCCATTGAAATGAATACACCACCATCATGCTGAGCAGAGCATATAAAAACTGCATTCATCGTGGACCCAAATGTATGGATTTCATTTTTGATGAGACTTTGTAGAAATGGAATTGTTATTTTTCATTGACATCCATGTTTGCCAATTAAATCCTGGCTTTTCGCCCTTTCTCACTCAATGAAAAATTGACTTCTGCTAATCCTTCATTTGCAAAACATATCCCCATATCTCGTCTTTGGTATTTGTTATGGAAAGCATCCGGTCTTGTTCACACTCTGGTGAAGGTCAAAAAGCAGAATGTTATGTGGCCTTGTCTGACTCAGACAGGCTCCCTTGAAGGTCTGCGACTGATAACATTCTCACAAGCTGTTACAGAGAAGGCATGATTGTTTTTAAAAATCTGAGCATTTTAACTCCCACACATCCACAAACATTCACTCCCTCCCGACAATCAGTGGCAGCCGTGTGTACTATCTCCAAGATGCACTGCAGGAACTCAGCAAGGTTCATTGGACAGCACCTTCCAAGCCCACGACCACTACCATCTAGAAGGACACAGTTTGAAGTCTCACAACACCAGGTTAAAGTCCAACAGGTTTGTTTGGTATCACGAGTTTTCGGAGCACTGCTCCTTCATCAGGTGAGTGGCCCGAGTTGCCCTTGACTTACCTGGTGAAGGTGCAGCGCTCCAAAACCTCGTGATACCAAATAAACCTGCTGGACTTTAACCTGGTGTTGTGAGACTTCTTCCTGTGCCCACCTCAGTCCAATGCTGGCATTTCCACATCATCTAGAAGGGCAAGGGCAGCAAACACACAGGAACATCACCATCTGGAAGTTCCCCTCCAAGCTACTCACCATCCTGACTTGGCAATCTATCGGCCATTCCTTCACTGTCGCTGGGTCAAAACTCTGGAACTCCCTCTCTAACAGCACTGTAGGTGTACCTACACCACATGGACAGCAGCAGTTCAAGAAGGCAGCTCACCGCCACCCTCTCAAGGGCAATTAGGGATAGGTAATAAATGCTGGTCTAGCCTGCGATACCCACATCCCCATGAATGAATAAAAAAAGTATTAGATCAGCAAATGCGCAATCACCATTGTGAGGGCACAAATTGGTATTACAAATGCAGCTATATAAGACCCTCGTCAGACCCCACTTGGAGTACTGTGCTCAGTTCTGGTCGCCTCATTACAGGAAGGATGTGGAAAAGATTGAAAGGGTGCAGAGGCGATTTACAAGGATGTTGCCTGGATTAAGTGGCATGCCTTATGAGGATAGGCTGAGGGAGCTCGGTCTTTTCTCCTTGGAGAGACGTAGGGTGAGAGGAGACCTAATAGAGGTATATAAGATGTTGAGAGGCATAGATTGGGTGGACTCTCAGAGGCTTTTTCCCAGGGTGGAAATGGCTGCTATGAGAGGACACAGGTTTAGGGTGCTGGGGGATAGGTACAGGGGAGATGTTAGGGGTAAGTTTTTCACACAGAGGGTGGTGGGCGAGTGGAATCGGCTGCCATCAGTGGTGGCAAACTTAATAGGGTCTTTTAAGAGACTCCTGGATGAGTACATGGGACTTAATAGGATGGAGGGTTATAGGTAGGCCTAGAAGGTAGGGATATGTTCGGCACAACTTGTGGGGCCGAAGGGCCTCTTTTGTGCTGTAGTTTTTCTATGTTTCTAAATGTTCATAGAATCCCTACACTGCAGAAGGAGGCCATTCAGTCCATTGAGTCTGCACCCACAACAATCTCACCGGTGGGCAGGAATCTCTACAGCAATAGTGCTCTGGGGGGTGAGTATTGTCTAACTCCCTTACTGGAATTTTGTGCTATATTCTGGCCATGGCGCAGGTTTTCAGGAAATTCCAGGGTAAAGGATAAAATGAGTGCAGAAGATTTTTAGATCAAAGAAGACCACTCAACCCATCAAGTTCAAGCCAGCTCTCTGCAGAGCGATCCAGTCAGTCCGCAATGGTTTCTAACCAACTCATTCCTACGCCTCAATGAAAGACAGACTCAATACTCATCACTTTCTAAGTTTCTTTCCAAAACAAGATCACGCTTCTTCCATTGCTCTCATATTGCTGTGTAGATGCGGGGTAGACCCCCCACAGAGCTGTTACTGCTCAGCACACTGCTTCAACTGAATACGAATCTGTATCCTGACTAGAATCTCACCCAGGCACAGTATCGACAGACACTTTCGAACAGCTGTATTCTATAGGAAGTTTAATGTTATCTTGATCTTAAATGAAACCCTCAAGGGTGTCATTCTTCCTGACTTGTTTCGTTGTCACCTTAAACCGCGATCAAGTTGTAAAATAAGTGTTTCAACAGTCAGGTATTTTCCTCTGACCTACATTCTCTTTGCATTAATATTTATAGAGATTGTGTATCAAGCGTGCGTTGCAAGCAGTAAGGAAACATGGTTGGTGCATCTCCCTGTGTCTGCGTGGGTTTCCTCTGGGTGCTCCGGTGAGGCTGAGCACTTGGCTTCCGATTTTATATACTGATAAATGTGATCAGCGTTCGTTTCCCTTCATCTATTAATAAGCAATATTTGAAAGTGTCGCTATGTTGGGCTGAAAGAACCAAAATAAACATGAGACTGGAAAATTCGCTTGGATTATTATACTGAACTGACCTTCATCCAGCACCTCAATAATTGCTATTAACTCACTCGGGGGGAAAAGGGAAATGCTGGAATTATAGAATCCCTGCAGTGCAGAAGGCCATTCGGCTCTTCGAGTCCGCACCGACTCTCGTAAAGAACATCTAACCCAGGCCCACCCCCTGCTCCATCCCTGTAACCCCACGCATTTGCCCATGGCCAATCCCCCCAAACCTGCACATGTCTGGACAATAAGAGACAATTTAACACGGCCAATACACCTAACCTGCACATCTTTTAAAGTTAAAGTTTATTTATTAGTCACAAGTAAGGCTTACATTAACACTGGAATGAAGTTACTGTGAAATTCCCCTAGTCACCACACTCCGGCGCCTGTTCGGGTCAATGCACCCTAACCAGCACGTCTTTCAGAATGGGGGGGAAACCGGAGCACCCGGAGGAAACCCACGCAGACACGGGGCGAATGTGCAAACTCCACCCAAGTCGGGAATCGAACCCAGGTCCCTGGCCCTGTGAGGCAGCAGCGCTAACCACTGTGCCGCCCAATGGACACTAAGGGGCCATTTAGCACGGCCAATCCACCCAACCTACACATCTTTGGGCTGTGGCAGGAAACCAGAGCACCCAGAAGAAACCCACGCAGACACAGGGCGAACGTGCAAACTCCACCCAAGTCACCCAAGCCAGGAATCGAACCCGGGTCCCTGGCGCTGTGAGGCAGCAGTGCTAACCACTGTGCCACCCCAATGCTGCAGGCTCGCCAGCATTTACAGAAATGAGCAGTTTAGTTTTATAGTCTTGGTCAGAACCGCAGTCCAGAAATATTGTTTGCACGTTGGCAAACACTCTTGTGTTTTTTCGGCATTTCCTATACTTACAGCATCTTTACAAGGACGTTTTGGTGCGTGGCACCTTGGACAGGTAGAATTAGAGGCATCCCCACCCGCATGAAAAACATCACACCTGCTGAAAGAAATTATTTCATTTCGCGTATGGAAAGGTTAAGAAATGATTCCCCTGTACCTTTTGTAAAGTAAATGAGTAACTTTTGTCAAACGGCCCAGCGAATCGAATACGACTTTGAGAATTCCGTTCTCCATAAGTACAGAGCCATCTCCCTGGAACGTGAACAAACGATGCTTCAGGGTGTAGCCACAGGGAGTAGGGAAAGGGGAGAACAGGGACATGAGGGCCAACAGCACAAAGACTAAGAGGGAGAGAGTAAGGAAGAGAAAAGGGAAAAAGGAGGACAAAAGTTTGAAAGTGCACAAGGAATCCAGAGCACGAGAAGGGAATAAGTGAAGTAAGAGATCATGAAAGGCAGGCTTGCATTTATATAGCACCTCTCATGACTCAGGAAGTCCCAGAGAACTTTACAGTCACAGAATCATAGAATTCCTACAGTGCAGAAGGAGGCCATTTGGCCCATCAAGCCTGCACTGACAGACCCTATCCCTGTAACTCCACGTATTTACCCCTGCTAATTCCCCTGTCACTTAGGGTCAATTTAGCACGGCCAATCCACCTAACCCGCACATCTTTGGACTGTGGGAGGAAACCAGAGCACCCGGAGGAAACCCACGCAGACACGGGGAGAACGTGCAGACTCCACACAGAGAGTGACCCGGGGCTGGAATGGAACCCGGGTCCCTGGCGCTGTGAGGCAGCAGTGCTAACCACCGTGCCGCCCCAATGAAGTATCATGTAAGAAACACGGAAATTAATTTGGGATGAGCAAGATCCCACAAACAGAAATACAACAGTGAACGGATAATCCTGCTTTTTAGTGGTGCAGGTTGAGGGATGCTGTCAGCAGACTGGGAGAAGCTTCTTCAAGGCAGGGCATCCACCTGAGAGAGCAGGCAAGGTCTCGGTTCAATGTTTTAGCTGTCAGCATGGATTCTCTTGAACTCTCAATCCCCTGACTCAGTAGCTGACAGATGGAAGGTACACGGAGCAACAGCATGACAGAGTGCGTGGAGGAAAGGTAGCAAGGGAGTGACAGAGAGGACACACGGATTCACTGACAGATGAAGAGACTGCATCTTACCTCTTGGCGTTATCATTACCTGAGAAGTGACAATGACTGGATGAGGTGGGACCAGGGGACTGGTCACTGTGGCAAACCCCACACTGGGAACCTTTACCAGAGCTGCAAATGACACAGAACGCACACCTTAGTAAATGCAGTACCAGGAGAGCTTACGTTTGCTCTGTTCATTGGTGTACACAAGTTGGCATGGTGCCAATCTGGCAGTGCCAATTTATGCCAGGGGCGGTGCCAGGGTGGGCCCTAGTGGGAGATTCATTTTGGGGGGGGGGGGGGGGGAATGCCAGCGATGATTGTCGGGGCGGGGGAAGGGAGGCTGAGGCAGACTGGGGAGCCCTTGACACCTTTGCGGTGGGGAGTGGGGGAGGTTAATTTTTGATCTGATCGGGGCACCCTTTAAAGATGGCACCCCGGACTCCATGGAGTCAGTCTTGCCGGCTCTATCAGGCCCTGCCCCGCCAGAATAATGGCGTGAACCAAAGCTGGAGAGCTCCACAACAGATTTCAGTCTGAGCCTGACACTTGGAAAGAGTTGTTGAGATTCCGCCCCAATGTAAAGTTTATTTATTAGTGTCACAGTAGGCTTACATTAACACTGCAATGAAGTTACTGTGAAGTTACTAGTTGCCACACTGGGTACACTGAGGGAGAATTTAGCATGGCCAATGCACCTAACCAGCACATCTTTGGACTGTGGGAGGAAACCGGAGCACCCGGAGGAAACCCACGCAGACACGGGGCGAACGTGCAAACTCCACACAGACAGTGACCCGAGGCCGGAATTGAACCTGGGTCCCTGGCGCTGTGAGGCAGCAGTGATAACCACTGTGCCACCGTGCCCCCCGTCAGCACAATGACCTTTCTTCAGGACTACAATAAATTCCACCTCTCTTTTAGAGTCGAGCTTCGTCAGAACCTAGAGGAATTGGATTCAGAAAAGCAAGTCAGTTGAGGAAGGTTATATTAAGCTGGTTAAGTTGTTATGAATGAGGAGAAAATCAGGGTCGTCAGAAACAAGAAACAGGATGTTTAATTCAGCTACATTAAGAATTGCAAAGAAAGGTTTGCTTGGTTGAGACTGAAGCTGGCACTAAGTCAACTTGGACAAGGAAATGGACTAGTCAAGTACTAGATACTGCATGGTAACTGGAACTGCCAAACCCTGGACAAACATACTGCAAGCAACTTTTTAGGATCAGATTTCTCTGGATCAGGTCCTGTTGTCGATCTAACACGCTTGCTTCCAACAGAATGATTGAAATCACTTCCTGCGTGAGTTTGCCAAGCTCCCATTTCTCACAACACTGGAAAGGCTGAGACAGGGAGAGGGCCCAAAACTGGTTTTGATAAGAATAGATTTTTTTTAAAATCCCACATCATGTAGAACAGATATCAATACTTTATTTTAGGCAACTCAGATGGGTACTAAAGTTTGCTTTAGTTGAGGAGGGGGAGGTGATGGCCTAGTGGTATTATCACTAGACTATTAATCCAGAAACTTTGCTAATGTTCTGGGGACCTGGATTCGAATCCCACCAGGGCAATGGTGGAATTTGAATTCAATAAAATATATCTGGAATTAAGAATCTACTGATGACCATGAAACCATTGTCAAGTGTCGGAAAAACCCATCTGGTTCACTAGGGAGGGAAATCTGCCGTCCTTACCCGGTCTGGCCTACATGTGACTCCAGAGCCACAGCAATGTGGTTGACTTTCAACTGCCCTCCAAGGACAACTAGGGATGGGCAATAAATGCTGGCCAGCCAGCGACGCCCATGTCTCACGACTGAATGAAAAAAAGGGAAACTAAGAACTTCTCATGATCTGATTGGCATAAAACTGGTCTTGGTACCCCTGGGCTGGGGAAAAAACAGCACCCGGCCAACCTCAATCGCTTTCCGGTAACCTTCTCGGCTGTAAAATGTGTGCAAGTGTATCAAACTGTGTTGTGATACACCCCAAGGTCAAATAGCTGGTTAACACTCGCTGTCCAACGTGATTACTTGGGCACAGTTCCAGAGGCCAGCCAATAGCTGCTGAGCTACACCCATACAGGAAACAGAAGGGCAAAACAGGGCGTATGAAATACATTCAGGACAATTCTAAATGTGCTCCCACAATCACGCCAGAAAAGCGACATATATAGTGATGCAACTGACTGCTGCCTCAATACACAGACCTCCACCTCTGACTCCCCATCCAGAATATCCTTGCTCGCTCTGCCAGGGAAAGAAGCCCAGGATGCAAGCCAGGTCTCCCCTGGCTCAGAGCTTTCACAGTGGCGTCACTCTAGATATTGAGTCAAGAGCAGCATTGACAAAGGCCATGGAGAAGAATAATGGAAGCTAATGTGGGGAAGCTAAAATACAGGAAGAAAATAAAATATATTTAAAAAATAGGAAGCAAAAATTATATTTCTGAGTATCATATTGCAAAAACCAGTTTCCTTCTGCGTGCAAATAAGTTTTGCAATTTAAACTTTGGCTGTGGCTAAATTCTCATCACAATTTCACAGGTCCCCTGTTGATGTAGGGTGTGTGCTCCTGTAGGGAATACTGCCCTTGCCAGCTTCCCTCTACGATAGGAGGGGGTTCAGCTCCCGCTGAGCTTTGTTCTAGGCTAGAGGGCGGTCATGTTAGTTCAGCTGGGAGAGAGATCCCATCGAAAGGCTCTCTCAATGAGAGATCTCCAACCACCAAGTTAAATTCTATTACCTAGGACTTCGTCTCCCTCTAGCCGGGGCATTGAGATGACTTCAGTCCGTTCCCACGACAGGGTGTTTAGCACATTGATGTTCTTCCCGGTCTCCTGCACGGATCCTCCCAAGAGACACTGGATAGCCTCTTTCAGAAGCTCGTTCCCACTGCTCTGGATTTCTGCAATTAACAAAGGGGAAATAGGAACATTAAAATGGCCGCCAGGAAAGGCAACATTTATTGAAGGCGAGTCAAGCTCCACAAGCCAAAAAGAAAATCCATGTTTCGATTGGGATGGGGAAGGGGGAGAGAATCATTTTTGATGCTTCCAGACAGGGAATAATCCGCCCTCGCCTCTGAAGGTTCAAAGCTGATGCTCTGATTCTGACAATTTCTGTGTCTTCACTTCTCTGCTAAAGCCATCAAGATGGGAAGCTCAAATTCAGCGAGGCCTTTAAAACATTTCAATTTAATTCGAGTAATTAAGTTGCGATCAGCCAACAATCGCAGTGACAGGTCAAAAATGACAAACAATTAAAACTATCCCATCTCAGCCTTTGAGTTGCTATGACATTTTGCCTGATTATACTCCTCTGAAGCACTTTGGAATGTGAATCATGAAGCTCCTGTAGAAATGCAAAGTCTTATTAAAGGTAAAGTTTATTAGTGTCACAAGTAGCGGCACAGTGGTTAGCACTGCTGCCTCACAGCACCAGGGACCCAGGTTCAATTCCGGCCTCAGGTCACTGTGCAGAGTCTGCACATTCTCCCCATGTCTGCGTGGGTTTCCTCCGGGTACTCTGCTTTCCTTCCACAGTCCAAAGATGTGTGGGTCAGGTTGATTGGCCATGCTAAATTGACCCTAGTGTCAGGGGGATTAGCAGGGTAAATGTGTGGGATTACAGGAATAGGGCCCAGGTGGGATTGTGGTCAGTACAGACTCGATGGGCCGAATGGCCTGCTTATGTACTGTAGGGATTCTATGAGGTAGGCTTACATTAACACTGCAATGAAGTTACTGTGCAAATTGCCTAGTCGCCACACTCCGGCGTCTGTTTGAGTACACTGAGGGAGAATTTAGCACGGCCAATGCACCTAACCAGCATGTCTTTAGGACTGTGGGAGAAAACCGGAGCACCCGGAGGAAACCCATGCAGACACGGGGAGAATGTGGAGACTCCGCACAGACTGTGATCCAAGCCGGGAATTGAACCCGGGTCCCTGGTGCTGTGAGGCAGCAGTGCTACCCACTGTGCTGCCCATAAGATAGCTATGATGTGGAGATGCCGGCGTTGGACTGGGGTAAACACAGTAAGAAGTTTAACAACACCAGGTTAAAGTCCAACAGGTTTATTTGGTAGCAAAAGCCTTTTGCTACCAAATAAACCTGTTGGACTTTAACCTGGTGTTGTTAAACTTCTTACCATAAGATAGCTGCCAGAGGACATATAAACATTTGCTCATGTGTAACTCTGAGGGATTGAAGGACACTCTCACCGGGAGACCCTGTAACCTTTTTAATTTCAGCAGAAGAACTTACATTCACTTTTCAGTCACTAAAAATAGTTGTACGTAGTGTTTTAGGCAACCTTTTAAAGCAAGGCTTCCTATTAAACAAATAGAAAACATTTTGTACTTATTGGAACAAAGCTGAATCAAATAGTATTTTGATGGACCAAGTTCTCTTTGTGTTTAAACATTGCTGAAAAAAGAAAGATGTTGCTGAAGCTTTTCATCATGCACTTATCAGGACAAATGCAAGGACATCAAATTTCAAACAAACCATTTACACTACAGGAGAAAAGACTGATCTACAAGTTGATCTTGATTGGCTGAGACATTGCCATGGAGAGAGCGATGGATACCAAAGGCTCCCCAAGCCTACAGATAATTCACAAAGCTGGTGCAAGGTTTGAACATATTCCTTTTGCTTGCAGAGAACGGGTCCCTGAGCATGAATGTATCTTGCTCTCAGTAACCAAAACTGAGCCGCATTACAAACTCAACAGAACATTCACTTTTAGATTTAATTCCATGATTGGGCAGCATTTGTTGAACAATCCCGAGTGTGCTATTAGCTACAGTAAAAAATAATTTAAGATAATCAGTTGAGCTTGTAACATGGATCATTCACATTTGTTGGAAGCAACATAAATTCATACGTAGGGACCTGTTCTCTGTAAGCAAAAGGAATACACTCAAGACTTGTGCCCTTTTTAAAGGGCGCCCGGGATGGTGGCACAATGGTTAGCACTGCTGCCTCACAGCATCAGGGACCCGGGTTCAATTCCCGGCTTGGTTCCCTGTCAGAGTCTGCACATTCTCCCCGTGTCTGTGTGGGTTTCCTCTGGGTGCTCCGGTTTCCTCCCACAGTCCGAAAGATGTGCTGGTTAGGAGCACTGGCCATGCTAAATTCTCGCTCAGTGTACCCGAACAGGTGCCGGAGTGTAGGCGACTATGGGGTTTTCACAGTAACTTCATTGCAGTGTTAATGTAAGCCTACTTGTGACACTAATAAATAAAGTTTAAACTTTTTGAATTACCCAGAGCTTGGGGAGCCTAAAGTTCCCCATTGCTTTCTCCATGGCAACTCCTTGGCCAATCAGAGTTGGTTTGCCACCCAATTAGCACCCTTTGCTCCTGTAGTATAAGTATGTCATGATCATTTTGTAATTTGATTTTGTGTTTGACCTGATGAGTGCAAGACAAAAAGCTTCGGCAGCAAGTCTCTCTTTCAGCAATATTCCCTCTGTAATAAAATCTTACAGTAAGAAGTCTCACAACACCAGGTTAAAGGCCAACAAGTTTATTTGGAATCATGAGCTTTCGGAGCACTGCTTCTTCATCAGGTGAGTGGCCCTAGTTGCCCTTGACTTACCTGGGCAGGAAGGAGCAGCGCTCCAAAAGTTCGTGATTCCAAGTAAACCTGTTGGACTTTAACTTGGTGTTGTGAGACTTCTTACTGTGCCCACCCCAGTCCAACGCCGGCATCTCCACATCGTAAAACCTTACAAAAGGTTTAGGTTTATTTAGGTTTATTTATTAGTGTCAAAAGTAGGCTTACATTAACACTGCAATTAAGTTACCGTGAAAATCTCCTAGTCGCCACACTCCTGTTTGGGTACACTGAGGGAGAATTTAGCATGGCCAATGCACCTAACCAACACATCTTTCGGACTGTGGGAGGAAACTGGAGCACCCGGAGGAAACCCATGCAGACACGGGGAGAACGTGCAAACTCCACACAGACAGTGACCCAAGCCGGGAATCGAACCCGGGTCCCTGGCGCTGTGAGGCAGCAGTGCTAACCACTGTGCTGTCCCATATTGGGTGCCTATGGTTTGAAATATCAATGAATTACAAAATAGAGATTAGAGGCAGTGTCAGATTGCTATGTTCAATGCAACACAGCAGTTCCTCCAACAATCAACCCTATAATAAAATCTTCCTCAAAGTATTATGTACAAGTGTGACAGCCTCTACAACCCAAGGAAACAAGTTGAAAGTGATAAAATTACACTTATATGTACACAAGTTTAATGGTACAGTAATTATGATAATCTGGTGTAATAAAAATTGTAATTAGCTACAGTGAAGTTATGTGAGGAATCACACCAAAAAAAAAAGACATACATTACTCAAATAGCCTGAGAAGTAAACATAATTACAGATTTGGATGCTTGGACAATAAGCTGTGAGGGCAGATGCCTTACCTTCATAGTACTTCATTGCATCTTCCACCACAGACTGAATACACGAGCCAGGCAGCACATCGTGGAACTGATTGAGCAGCAGTAGTCTGTGAAATGTGACAATTACATACAATTGACTCAAATGTGCCAGTGTTTATGCTCGTCACGTCCTCCCCCCCACCCCTCACCTCACCCTACTCGGCAGAAACTTTCAATTTTTTTCCCAGGTGTTTATCTAGATTCCTCTCACATGTATCTTATAGTTACAGAGTCCTGCAGTACAGAAGGAGGCCATTCAGCCCATCATGCCTGTACCGAACACAATCCGACCCATCCCCACAACCCCATGCATTTACCCTAGCTAGTCCCCCCTGAAACTAAGAGGCAATTTATCATGGCCAATCCACCTAACCCGCACATCTTTGGACTGTGGGAGGAAATCGGAGCACCCGGAGGAAACCCATGCAGACACAGGGAGAATGTGCAGACTCCACACAGACAGTGACCCAAGCCGGGAATTGAACCCGGGTCGCTGGCACCGTGGGGCAGCAGTGCTAACCACTGTGCCACCTCTATATTATCTATAGAATCTATATTATTCATCCCAATCACTCCTTGTGGCAGCAAGTTCTCACACTCTGGGAAAGAAGCTTCTCATAAATTACCTATTGGATTTATTAGTGACTATTGTACCCAGCTAGCTCGGATGGTAGGACTTGAAGCTCTTAATCTCAGGGTCATGGGCTCAAGCCCCTTGTTGGGTGCTATGTTTATGGGCCTCACAGCGCCAGGAACCCGAGTTCAATTCCGGCCTTGGGTCACTGTCTGTGTGGAGTTTGCACGTTCTCCCCGTGTCTGCGTGGGTTTCCTCCGGGTGCTCCGGTTTCCTCCCACACTCCAAAGATGTGCGGGTTAGGTTGAGTGGCCATGCTAAATTGACTCTTAGGTCAGAATTCTACCGGCCCGGCCGCCACGGGAATCAGAGCGGACGAGGGGTGGGGCACGGGAAGGTCCACTGACCTCGGGCAGGATTTTACAGTTTCGGGACGAACGAGACTGTAAAATCCCCCGCTTAGTGTCAGGGGTATTAGCAAGATAAATAGGTGGGGTTACGGAGACAGGGCCTGGGTGGAATAGTTGTCAGTGCTGGATCAATGTGTCGAATGGCCTCCTTCTGCATTGTTGAGATTCTGTGATATTTATGGCCGCCAGTTTAGATTCTCCATAACAAGTAGAAACATCTTCCCCACCAATGCCAATACTATCAAATCCTTTAATTATCTTAGAGATTTCTCTAGAGGAAGAAAGTGGCCCAGGCTGTTCAATCTATGCTGAAAGAAATAACCTCCCAACCCTGGTCTCATCCATGTAAAGGCTTCAATATTCTCGCCTCCAGTCAGGTTTAATATCCCAGCTGCATGCAGTGCTGCTCAGTCCACTATTTACAGAGCTTTTTGTAAAGTTTTCACAACCCGTGGGAAAATTAAATACACAGAGAAGCAGCATTAAATTTCCTAAACGTCAATCACAACTTCAGCCCTATCTTCAATGGGTGCTGCAATTCTAACTGCACACACACAGCAAGTGCTGGCCCTCTGAGAGTAGCTACTCCTGAAGCCAATCATTAGAAATCCTTCTCTAATTTATCATAGAATCAAAGAAACCCTACAGTGCAGAAAGAGGCCAGTTGGCCCATCGAGTCTGCACCGACCACAATCTCACCCAGGCCATACCCCCATATCCCTACATATTTACCCGCTAATACCTCTAACCTACGCATCTCAGGACACCAAGGGACAATTTTTTTTAGCATGGCCAATCAACCTAACCCGCACATCTTTGGAGTGTGGGAGGAAACCGGAGCACCCGGAGGAAACCCACGCGGACACGGGGAGAATGTGCAAACTCCACACAGACAGTGACCCAAGCTGGGAATCGAACCCAGGTTGCTGGCGCTGTGAAGCAGCAGTGCTAACCACTGTGCTACCGTGCCGCCCCATACAGTACAATTGGGGAGGACAACTGATTCACTCACAGGCTCACTCACTGACTCTTCTACATTGTGACCAGAGTTTGGAGATCACCTCCGCCAGACTTTCTCCTACACTCCCAATGCCTGGAAATGGTCCGCTGCTCCACCAACAAGGAACGTCACTCATGAAAGGTCCATTCTACCAGCGTGACTGGCCTGTGGCTTAGGCTGCGGTCTTGTACAAAATGATGCCTTGGTGCAGCCATCAGCACGACTGTCAAGAGGAGGGGAAGCACTTCATTACAAGGGACAAAAGAAGGAATGAATCCCTCTTTCACAATGCCTACCTATTTTGTTCCATAGATTGCATAAAGGGCTGGAACAGTTCAGCTCCCGAGCTTCGGCGACACGGCAGCACAGTGGTTAGCACTGCTGCCTCACAGCGTCAGGGACCCAGGTTCAATTCCGGCCTCGGGTGACTGTCGAGGTGTAGAGTTTGCACGTTCTCCCAGTGTCTGCGTGGGTTTCCTCCTGTGGTTCCGGTTTCCTCCCACAGTCCAAAGATTAAGTGGATTGGCCACGCTAAATTGCCCCTTACTGTCCCAGGATGTGTAGGTTAGTGGGGTAAATACGTGGGGTTAGAGGGATAGGGCCTGGGAAGGATAAAAAGGTGGGATGGCGCAGACTTGATGGGCCGAGTGGCCTCCTTCTGCACTGTAGGGATGCTATGATTCTGATTATTAACTTAGAACTCTATGTGGAATAGGGAAATCGAAAAGCAGAGAGAAATTAACAAGGCAATAAATGAAACACACATTACCTCCACAGATGCTGCAGCTGGGCACTCGGATATTCGAAGCTGTCTTTCTGGACTGAGGCCAGGCTGCTTACCACTTCAATACTGCGAAGGATACACTCACACTTACGGTTACCTTTCTTAATCTGTAGAGAAAGACAAAAATGGACCTAAATTGGTGAGGTAGAGTTGCTGAAAGGACAGGTTTAATAAATCAAATGGTCTATTATAGTTTGCACTTTCTACCATTCATATCCAGAGCATTGATGCTTTTTAGAGGAAGCTAGAATGGGCGGCACGGTGGCACAGTGGTTAGCACTGCTGCCTTACAACACCAGGGACCCATGTTTGAGTCCCGGCTTGGGTCACTGTCTGTGCAGTCTTTACATTCTCCCCGTGTCTGCGTGGGTTTCCTCCGGGTGCTCCGGTTTCCTCCCACAGCCCGAAAGACGTGCTGGTTTGGGTGCACTGCCAGGCTAAATTCTCCCTCGGTGTACCCGAACAGGCGCCGGAGTGTGGCGACTTGGAGATTTTCACAGTAACTTCATTGCAGTGTTAATGTAAGCCTTACTTGAGACACTAATAAACAAACTAACCTAAATTAATAAACTAAAGCTAAGTGTAAATGAGGGAGAAAGGAATTGAGGGTACGCAGACAGTGGCACATGAAGTAGAGAGGAACAAGGTCTGTGTGACCATGAGTACTGACAAGAAGCAGGTGGCAGATTCATGTGTAAGTTCTAAGTAATTCTGTCCACTTTTCACAATTGAGGGAGATCTTCCCTTTGCCCAGACGTAGATCATGTGATTCCTCAAAATGGTGGCTCCTAAATAAGTGAAAAAGCCTCATCGTAAGAACATGAGAAATTGGGGAAGGCCTTTTGGCCCTTCCGTCTGCTTCACCGCTCAATAATCTGCTCATACCATCACAATTGTATTTTCCCTTCAATAAGGCCACAGCTTCCCTGGATGGTATTTGATATGATTTGATTTGATTTATCATTGTCACATGTATTAGTATACAGTGAAAAGTATTGTTTCTTGCATGCTATACTGTTCATAGAGAAGGAAAGGAGAGGGTGCAGAATGTAGTGTTACAGTCATAGCTAGGGTGCAGAGAAAGATCAACTTAGTGCGAGGTAGGTCCATTCAAAAGTCTGACAGCAGCAGGGAAGAAGCTGTTCTTGAGTCGGTTGGTACGTGACCTCAGACTTTTGTATCTTTTTCCCGACGGAAGAAGTTGGAAGAGAGAATGTCCGGGGTGCGTGGGGTCCTTAATTATGCTGGCCGTTATTCTGAGGCAGCGGGAAGTGTAGACAGAGTCAATGGATGGGAGGCTGGTTTGCGTGATGGATTGGGCTACATTCACGACCTTTTGTAGTTTCTTGCGGTCTTGGGCAGAGCAGCAGCCATACCAAGCTGTGATACAACCAGATGGATATCTTGATGTGCCCTAGAGGGCTCAATGAAGCAGCAGCCGCCGTCTCCTTTACGAGTAGGAATGACAATTCCTGTGACAGCTGGGGGCTACACCACCTCACCACAGCAAGATCTTGGTGTGATTGATTTTAAAATGCAAGGTCAAATATATAACATCCTGCCAGCAATATTCAATAAAACAGTTCACACCAAAATGTTTCACAGGATAGAACCTTAAATTTGACAACTAAGTAAAATATGTCCATAGAATCATGGAAAGCCTACAGTACAGAAAGAGGCCATTCGGCCCATCGAGTCTGCACTGACCACAATCCCACCCAGGCCCTACCCCCATATCCCTACATAGTTTACCCGCTAATCCCTCTAATCTACGCATCCCAGAACACTAAGGGGCAATTTTAGCATGGCCAATCAACCTAACCCGCACATCTTTGGACTGTGGGAGGAAACCGGAGCACCCGGAGGAAACCCACGCAGACACGAGGAGAATGTGCAAACTCCACACAGACAGTGACCCAAGCCGGGAATCGAACCCAGGTCCCTGGAGCTGTGAAGCAGCAGTGCTAACCACTGTGCTACCATGCCGCCCACAATGCAGTGATTTTGGCAAAGTGAAATTACACCTGTTTCCTCCCAAACTCATTTGGACAGCACGGGGACACAGTGGTTAGCACTGCTGCCTCACAGCACCAGGGACCCGGGTTCGATTCCAGCCTCAGGTCACTGTCTGTGTGGAGTCTGTACGTTCCCCCCGTATCTGCGTGGGTTTCCTCCGGGTGCTCCGGTTTCCTCCCACAGTCCAAAGACGTGCAGGTTAGGTTGACTGGACATGGAAAATTGCCCCTTAGTGTCAGGGAGACTAGCACGGTAGATATGTGGGGTTACGGGGATAGGGCCTGGGTGGGATTGTGGTCAGTGCAGACTCGATGGGCCAAATGGCCTCCTTCTGCACTGTAGGGATTCTACGATTTCCTCCCACAGTCCAAAGATGTGCAAGTTAGGTGGATTAGGCATGCGCGGGGTTATGGGGATAAAGTGGCGGAGAGGCCTGGGTGGGATGCTCTTGGAATCAGTGCAGTCTCGATGGGCCGAATGGCCTCCTTCTGCACCGTAGGGATTCAATGATTCCTGATGAGTCAATACGGTCAGACATTGATCATATGGGGCTTCAAGTAATTGCTGAAGGTAAAGGAACAGGCCAATGGCTTTAATTGCTTGCTGGTCAGAGAGAGGGTTTGTGTAACAAGGGAGAATTAATTTACTGAAGTTGCATCAACTTAAACTAAATTTGAAGTAATTTAAAAGAATTGCAGCATCAGATTTTAAATTGAATAGTTACCACGGATCGTTTTTAAAAATTCTTGCCAGCATCACTGGCAAGTTTAGAATTTGATACCCATCTCTGATTACTCTTGGCTGGCTTGCTGGGCCATTTCAGGGGGCATTTAAGAGTCAACCACAGTGCTGTGGGTCTGGAGTCACATGTAGGCCAGACCGGGTAAGGACGGCAGATTTCCTTTTCTAAAGGACATTAGTGAACCAGATGTGAAATATGACGAATTGATGATAGTTTCATGGCACCATTACTGAGAGTAGCTTTTAATTTCAAGAAATTAATAACTGAATTTGAATCCACCAGCTTCCATCACGAGATTTGAAACCCAATGTCCCGAATGAACATTAGCCCGGGCCTTTGGATTACCAGCGCAGTGACATTATCGATCCGCCACCATCTCTCCCCATCGACAGTGGAATAATGTGATTACGGTGACCGTGTGCCCGAGACTCTGGATGCAATTTATAACCTTCTCAAATGGACTGAAGTGGTGAAAACCTCCCATTCTGCCCCAGGGTCCATGGCCAATTCTGTCAATGGGGCATGGTTCCAGCCAATGGGGTTTTGAACCAGTGTAAGGATTGCAGAAACTCCAACATATTTAAAAAGCCACAATCCTTTACACTAAAACAGAAAATGCTGGAAAATCTCAGCAGGACTAACAGCACCTGTGGGGAGAGAATAGAGCCAACGTTTCGAGTCTGGATGACCCTTCGTCAGAGCTGAGAGAAAAGAGGATCAGCGGAGATTTATAGTGCGATTTCTTGGTTCTATAGAGAGATTGAATAGGTTGGGACTTTATTCCCTGGAGCGTAGAAGATTGAGGGGAGATTTGATAGCGGTGTATAAGATTTTGATGGGTATAGATAGAGTGAATGCAAGCAGGCTTTTTCCGCTGAGGCTAGGGGAGAAAAAGACCAGAGGGCATGGGTTAAGGGTGAAAGGAGAAAAGTTTAAAGGGAATATTAGGGGGGGCTTCTTCACGCAGAGAGTGGTGGGAGTGTGGAATGAGCTGCCGGATAAAGTGGTAAATGCATTTACCACTTTAACGCTTAAACGCTTTTAACATTTAAGAAAAACTTGGACAGGTTCATGGATGAGAGGGGTGTGGAGGGATATGGTCCAAGTGCAGGTTAGTGGGACTAGGCAAAAAATGGTTCGGCACAGACAGGAAGGGCCAAAGGGCCTGTTTCGGAGCTGTAATTTTCTATGGGTGGGGGTATGCAGAATGGGACAAAGGGAATGTAAATGAGGATATAGGAGGCATCCATTTGGAGACTTTTAGCACTTTTATCACCTTCTCAGCCTCCTGTATCCTCAGGACAAGTCGTGGTTATGCTGCTGTAACAGGACAGAGTGGAGTTGTTCGGGTATTGTAATGAGTGACAGCTGCACCTACAAGCTTCATCCAAATTCTTTCAATGCCTAGGAGCTCTCGGCACAGCCAATGACACAAGTGAGATTTGATGAGTGCCTAGAAAGTAAATAGCTTTCTTTACTCATGATTGTGTGCTAATGTTATATTTAGATATATATATATATAATTTTTTGTTTCAGGGGACTGTTTACAGATTCAGCTCTATTCTGCACGCAGTCGGTGTGTCTGGAAAACATTCAGCTCAGATACTGGGAGAGCAGGAACATAGGAATTAGGAGCAGAGGTCGGCAAGTTCAGCTCTTCAAGCCTGTTCCGCCATTCAATCAGATCATGGCTGGTCTCTCCCTGGTCTCAAATCTCCCCACCTGTTCCCCTATCCCTCTTTCCCTTTTTTCATTAGAAATGTGTCTATCCCCCTCTTGAAATCTTTCAACGATTCATTATCAGTTTTAGCCATGCAGTGTTTACTTAGGATAGAGTGAATGGATTTTTGTTTATAGATGGAGATTACCTCTGAGACTTTGATTAAAGGAACGTAAGGTGGGTTTAGGTATGACGGGTCATGTGATGATGTGGCTAATGGGAGGAGCTAGGTCTTTAGCAGAGAAACAGCTTTTCAGTTCTGGCTGGGAATTGTTTGAAGACAGAGTTCTACAAGCTGCTCTGAAATTCATTCTCTGAAAGCCTCAAGACAGACTACACTCATTATAGGAAGTATATTTATGGTTGCTAATCATATTTAAAGTAGTATTGTAAATCTGTAATAGTAATGTTGCCTATTTGGAACTGAAACAGTGATAAGTTAGAAATTAAAGTTGTCATTCATTTTTAAAATATTGTTCAACTGTAAATGGTTAAGCTGTTTCATTTGTTAGAGTTATATTTAAACTGTGTTATTAAATAAAGTCTGTTTTACTATAAAAGATCCCTAATTTGTCAGGGGAATTACTCCTGAAGCGAAGCAGCTTTTCCACACATTTATGCCAAAATAAAAAATTGTTGGGGTCTAGTCTGGCATTCTAATGTAAATTGAGCTTCTGGTCCAGGATCTTAAAACCACTGCAAATAGATGAATATATAATTACATAATTAAATCTATATAGTTACATATAAGAGCAGCAGACACATGGGAACACCACCACCTGTAAGTTCCCCGCCATGTCACTCACCATCCTGACTTGGAAATATATCGCTGTTCCTTCACTGTCACTGGGTTAAAGTCCTGGAACTCCCTTCCTAACAGCACTGTGGGCGTACCTACACCAGATGGATTGCCAAAGTTCAAGAAGGCAGCTCACCACCACCTTCTCAAGGGGCAATTGGGGATGGACAATAAGTGCCGGCATAGACAGCGATGTCCACACCCCGTAAATGACTTTTTTTTTTAAAAAAAGCAAGTCGGTATATTTAAATTTAGGAGTTTCGCTACAGCGTTCAAGTCCTCCATTGTCTCTGTTTCCAGATGGCTTGGCAAGATCCAGTCTTGGATTAACCTTGATTTCCTTTATCATCCATCAGTTTACAACGTGGTTTTTCCCAGTTAACTTCAACTTTAGCATAAAGCTTGGGTGATTGTCTGTTTGCACATTCTCCCCAGGTCTGCGTGGGTTTCCTCCGGGTGCTCCGGTTTCCTCTGACATTCCAAAGATGTGTGCATTAGGTTGATTGGCCGTGCTAAATTGCCCCTTAGTGTCAGGGGGACTAGCTAGGGGTTATGGGGATAGAGCCTGGGTGGGATTGTGGTTGGTGCAGACTCCTTCCGAACTGTAGGATTCTATGATTCTATGAAAATTTGAAGGCCAAAATGATTTATATATTTTCCTTCTTTACCAAATATTTCTATAACAGTACAGAGTTATCAAAATGTTCACCTTATACACATTTAAATCAGAATTAATGTTGAAAAGTTTCCTTCAAATGTGATTAATGTCCTTCCAAAATTTGTGACCGGGGTTCATATGAAGCATTATCCAAAACATTGCTGATCAAATGCACTGGAATGCGAAACAAATAGCACAAATGCTAGGTGTAGCCGTTTGAAATGTATTACAAAATACTTTGAGCTTTTAAAAGGGAAGTAAATATAGGTTCTGAAAGGATATGGGGGAAAAACAGGGAAGTGAAAATAAGAAGATAACTTTAACTTCCTCCTTTACTGTAAAATCCCACAATTAAGAATCATTTTAGTTCTCCCTCATTCACTATATTATTGGTATTTGCCACTTTTACCGTACTTCCGGGGGGGGATCAGCCAGTATTAAGGGACACAGGTTTAAGGTGCGAGGGGCAAGGTTTAAAGGAGATGTACGAGGCAGATTTTTTACACAGAGGGTGCCTGGGGAGGTAGTGGAAGCAGATACGGTAGTGACTTCTACGGGGCGTCTTGACAAGTACATGAGTAGGATGGGAATAGAGGGATATGGTCCCCGGAAGGGTAGGGGGTTTTAGTGAAGTCGGGCAGCATGGTCGGTGCAGGCTTGGAGGGCCGAAGGGCCTGTTCCTGTGCTGGAATTTTCTTTGTTCTTATTATAGTAAGTGCAGTACAGGTTTTCAGTTACCTCCAAACAGTTGGAAAACATATACGGCACTTTGTTCAATTCAGTCTTATATAATGTGAAAAAAACTTTAACTAGTTCCAATAATGGCTTCCATGAAGGTTTGCTCTGGCTGCAATCCCAATATGGAGGAGTGCAGCAAGGAGTTCTAAGCTGCAAAGTTACAGTAATCTATGTGTCACTCTGAAGTTTAAAGTTTATTTTGTTAGCGTCACAAGTAGGCTTACATTAATGCCTTAATGAAGTTACTGTGAGAATCCCCTAGTCGCCACACTCCGGCGCCTGTTCGGGTACACTGCGGGAGAATTTAGCATGGTCAATGCACCTAACCAGCACGTCTTTCGGACTGTGGGAGGAAACCGGAGCACCCGGAGGAAACCCACGCAGACGCGGGGAGAACGTGCAGACTCCGTACAAGCAGTGACCCAAGCCGGGAATCAAACACGGGTCTCTGGCAGCAGTGCTAACCACTGTGCCGTCCCACCGCCCTCTGTTAGTAATAAAGACTATTCCCTGTAATTTGGAGGTATAAATGTATATTGTTTGCCGTGGGGGGGGGGGGCGAATTTTAACACCCCAGGAGAGCGGAGAGTTGCGGTGGAACTGGGGGTTGGGGGCAGGGGTGGTGGCAGGGTGTATCTTCTCAAAAATAAGAACCTAACCCCAACATAAATACCCCTAATTCCGGTTTAACCAAGGTGAGCTGGGAGGAGAGATCCACCCCATCCAATAGTTGCGTGCTTTTCCAGCACTGCTTGTGGACCAGGAAGAGGAGTACTTTCCACCAGTTGTCTTGGTGATTTGCGTCCCTCCCATTAATTGCCCCTCCTCAAATTATCTCTCCCTGCCCCTGCTGTTGAGAAGGGAATTCCAGGATTTTAACCCAATGACAGTGCTCCCGTCCCTAGGTCAATGCTGGGTGATCTATCATCTACAAGGCACAAGTCAGGAGTGTGATGGAATACTCCCCACTTGCCTGGATGGGTGCAGCTCCAACAACATTCAAGAAGCTCGACACCATCCAGGACAAAGCAGCCCCGCTTGATTGGCACCACATCCACAAACATCCACTCCCTCCACCACTGTTTTCGTTAGAGAGAAGAAGGTTAAGAGGTGACTTAATAGAGGCATACAAGATGATCTGAGGATTAGATAGGGTGGATAGTGAGATCCTTTTTCCTCGGATGGTGTTGGCTAGCACGAGGGGACATAGCTTTAAATTGAGGGGTGATAGATATAGGACAGATGTCAGAGGTAGGTTCTTTACTCAGAGAGTAGTAAGGGCGTGGAATGCCCTGCCTGCAGCAGTGGTGGACTCGTCAACGTTGAGAGCGTTCAAGTGGTTATTGGATAAACATATGGATGATATTGGAATAGTGTAGATTAGATGGGCTTTAGATTGGTACCACTGGTCGGCGCAACATCGAGGGCCGAAGGGCCTGTACTGCGCTGTAATGTTCTATGTTCTATCACTCAGTATCAGCAGTGTGTATTATCTACAAGATGTACTGCAGAAATTCACCAGAGATCCTAAGACAGCACCTTCCAAACCCATGACCACTTCCATCTAGAAGGACAAGAGCAGCAGATACATGGGAACACCCCCACCTGGAGGTTCCCCTCCAAGCCACTTGTCATCCTGACTTGGAAATATATCGCCATTCCTTCGCAGTCGCTGGGTCAAAATCCTGGAATTCCCTCCCTAACGGCATTGTGGGTCAACCCACAGAACACGGACTGCAGCGATTCAAGATGGCAGCTCACCACCACCTTCTCAAGGGGCAACTGGGGATGGGCAATAAATGCTGACCAGCCAGTGACGCCCACGTCCCATGAATGAGTAAAAAAAAAATTCCCTTTTCACTTTCCTGCAGCGGTTTGGTACATTTGAGTGCTTTGCTCTGCCATTTTAGAGAGTCGTTCAGAGCCACAAAGGTTTGGAGTCATATGTAGGCTAGATTTCCTTCCTTAAAGGATATTAGTGAAGGAGATGGGACTTACAGCAATCCATGGTTGGATGGTCACCATCACTGAGCTTTTCACTTTAGATTAATGAATCAATTGAATTTAAATTCCTCCAGCCACCCTGGTGGGATTTGTAACTGTGTCCCCACGGCATTAGCCTGGGTCACTGGATTACTATTCCAGTCCCCACAATACTTAACAACGAGAAAGGTTCCCACCTTTGCTTGGGAAGTATAGGTACCATTGTGTAGCTCCAAGAAGAGTTCACCAACCCAGGTACAAAGCATTGTGGTGTCAGCTTCCAGGATTGAGAAGAAGATCTCTGGACTGGACTGTTTCACCCTGAGATAAAGAGTGTCAGTTAGTAGCTAGCACGATAGGGTTAATCTTTCATATATAACTCTTCAACACGTGGCAAACAACATACCTTGTTACAGATACAGTTTTTAAAATACAGAAATAAAGGAAACGAAAACATTTCATCATAAATTTTTCTGATTCGGCTCCCTGGATCAGCAACTTACTGACCCTGAACTGGCCTCAGCTACAAGGAGCTGGATTTTCGTATCCATAGCGTGACTGGTTAATGTTAAACAGGAGAAGCCTGGTTGGCAGTTATTGTGCTATTACCAAGTACTTAGGGCCCAGAAACAGGTCATTCAGCCCAACAAATCCATGCCTGGGTTTAGGCCTCACATGAGCCTACTCCCACCTATTCCACCTAAACTATCAACACGCCGTTCTATTGGTGTCCTCCCACAAGCTTATTACGATAACCCCCAGGACTTAAAGTTCATTTATTAGTCACAAGTAAGGCTTACATTAACACTGCAATGAAGTTACTGTGAAACTCCCCTAGTCGTCACATTCCGGTGCCTGTTCGGGTCAATGCACCCTAACCAGCATGTCTTTCGGACCGTGGGAGGGAATCGGAGCACCCGGAGGAAACCCACTCAGACACGGGGAGAATGTTCAAACTCCACACACACACACACACAGTGACCCAAGCCAGGAATTGAAGCCATGTCCCTGGCGCTGTGAAGGCAGCAGTGCTAACCGCTGTGCCGCCTGATATGGGGAATCCCTAATCCCAGTAGGACGCATGGAATACGAATTCCCGGGAGATTGGTAATTACCTTGCCCGGTGGAACTCGTATCCCGTGTTCTTTATAAAGCAGGCCCCAGAGCGGGGCTTTTGTTGTAAAGTCCCGGTTGGGACCTGCATGGGTTTCACCACAGGCTTGTGGTTTGGCTTTATTTTGACTTTATGCAATAAAGCACTGTTCGTTTACAGCTGACTCCTGAGTTATTACATTGATCTAGCTTCCTCTTAAATGCATCTGTGCCACTTTCCACAACTACTCCTTATGGTCATGAGTTCCACATTCTGAGATTGACTATTCTCTATGATTTTCTCCTTAATTCCCTGTTATATTTATATAACTACTTTATATTTATTTATGTACTAACATCTCAACCAAAAGACAGCGTCTCACCCCAGCAGCGCAGCACTCCCTCAGTACTTCACTGCGGTGTCAGCTTTGATTTTTGGGCTCAAGGTCTGGAATGGGATTTGAACCCGCGACCTTTATTCATTTGTGGGACTTGGGCGTCGCTGGCTGGCCAGAATTTATTGCCCATCCCTAGTTGTCCGAGGGAAGTTCTGAGTCAACCACATTGCTGTGGCTCTGGAGTCACATGTAGACCAGACCGAGTAAGGACGGCAGATTTCCTTCCCTAAAGGACATTAGTGAACCAGATGGGTTTTTCCAACAATCGACAATGGTTTCATGGTCATCAGTAGATTTTTAATTCCAGATATTTTTTATTGAATTCAAACTCCGAACCCGGGTCCCCAAATCGTTACCTGAATTTCTGGATTAATAGTCTAGCAATATATATTTTTTTATTCATTCATCGGACATGGGTGTCACCGGCTGGCCACCATTTATTATGTGGAGATGCCGGCGTTGGACTGGGGTAAACACAGTAAGGAGTCTAACAACACCAGGTTAAAGTCCAACAGGTTTATTTGGTAGCAAATGCCACTAGCCTTTGGAGCGCTGCTCCTTCCCATTTCTCGCCATTTATTGCCCATCCCCAGTTGCCCTTGGAGGGCAGTTAAGAGTCAACCACATTGCTGTGGCTCTGGAGTCACATGTAGGCCAGACTAGGTAAGGATGGCAGATTTCCTTCCCTAAAGGACATTAGTGAACCAGATGGGTTTTTCCAACAATCGACAATGGTTTCATGGTCATCAGTAGATTCTTAATCCCAGATATTTTTTATTGAATTCAAATTCCACCATCTGCCATGGTGGGATTCGAACTCAGGTCCCCAAAACATTCTGGATTAATAGTCTAGCAATAATACCACTAGGCCATCACCTCCTCTCTGACTCAGTGGCGAGAATGCCATTCACTAAACCACGGCTAACATGGCAATAACCCTGGGGACAATTCCAGTGTCGTTCTTGGTCCTGCTTATAGAAATTGGGGATGGTGGAAATGGAAACATCTCAAAAGGAAATCACATGGGCGTTTGTAGGAAATAAATTTGTAGGGCTTTGGGGATTGCCCTGCAGGAGTCCAACATGGGCTCGATAGGCCGAATGGTCTCCTCTGCAGCATAAATGATTCTATAAATGACCCAGGACCACTCACCCAGCTCTTTTCCCTCCAGGGAGAGTCTGTCCAAGCAGGATATCACTGTCAGAACACCGAAAGAAATCAGCCCTTTTGTGTGTACAGTGGACTCTCCATGGTATTGCTCAGAGTGAGTTGCAGGAATAATTAGGCAACATATACTGCATTTTCAGAGAACGGATGAACGATCACATAGTATTTGTGCTAGGAGTACATTTCAAAAATGTCATGTACCCAACACAGAAGACCAAGTAGTTGATCCTTTGTGACATTAATTACAGGTTGCGTGGACATGTTGAGATGCTTAGCTGCTCAAGAGGAGATTGTGCTTAACCTGAAATGTCCCTTTAAGGCCTCTGCTCAGGGACACCCTGTGGAGAGCCCAGAAGCCTAATGCTGCCGGCCACCCCTCTAGACTGGGAACCTGTCTCTGGAGGAGTCCCAAGTTATCAAGATCAGAAAAAAACAGCTGAAAATGACTGGGTATTGTTCTTATTTCTGATACACTTGGCACACAAGTGCAATTTAACACCAGGGTACTGTTTCTAGGGACGATTCCCATCTGAAATCGAGCGCTTTAGGCTAGAAAATGTTTGACACAATCTGCCAGTCCACTATACCATCCAAATAGCCAAGTATCTTCCCTGTAGCCAAAACCCTCCTGAAGGCAAGTCTCTTTCCAAAATACTTTGTTTTTTTCTCTCCCCCCAGTACTTCAATCCCCCCATGATGACTAACCATCTGCAGAGTGAGGGGGGGATCCGCAGTAAATACACTCCCACACCTCAAAGACTATTTCCTAGGTTGCTCGTGTTATGAAGCAGAAGTGGATCCCCCGTCCGAGAACTAACACTTAACCCCTCACCCAGTAATCTGTAAAAGTGAATGTTAAGTGGTATGATCTGCTCTTCAACAGCTTTTAGTGGTTAAATCAAAATAACTCCCTGACACACTCTCTAAAGTCAACAAGTAATAATTTATTTATCTCATTAACAATGAGCAAATTAACTAAACTATTAACAAACCGAATAAAACATGATTCTAACGGAATGCTGTTCAGATAAGTACAATTCCCACTCATTAACAAAAAAAAATAGAATTTCAGTCACTCTAAATTACGACCAGGTTTTGTCTCTTCCGGAATATTCTGGGCCTGTTCTGTTGATTCTTCTTTGCTATCTAGATGAGGCTTTGAGATAAAAGCTATGAGCTATGGCAGGTGGCAGTTGTTCTCTTCCTCTGTCGCACTGCCCCCTTCCTTTTATACCTGTGATGACAGATCAATATCCCTCACAATAGGATTGATCCTAGGTTGCCAAAACCATCGGATTTAAATTTAATAGGTTCTTGGTATCCAAGTGCCTAACTCAAATCGATAGGCTGAATTCAAATACTGGAAAACCTGTTGCTTTGGTAACCCTGCTGCTTGGCCTTCTATTACAAATGTTTCATTTTGGGCACTCTATCTGTACTTGCTTTTTTTTTAAGCTTTCTAAGCATAGAAAAAGCACCACATTTTTAAAGGGACCGTGCAATGCTCTCTCCCTGGCATCTTACAACTTTGCAAACACCAGTTTACAATTACTCTACTCAACTTCACAACACTGGCACAGCACAATGGTGTCTCTTTCTATGCTCCGTCCTCCTCCTCAGTAGCATCGCTATGAATAGGAACTCAGCAGGATATGAATTGCACACCTTCACAGGAGCTTGGGTCCCCTTAAACCACAAGCAATTATGACTTTGTAAATACGCAGTTGCATGAAGAATTTAAAAATATATATTTTATATACACAATACATACTTTGCACACAACTTGACATAATGACAGGAACATAAAATGGCAGGTGAATAATGACTCCGCTCAGGCCAGACCTAAGTGGGAAGTTAGTTAAAAATGTACGAGATTTTTATAACCAGGGCGGCACGGTGACACAGTGGTTAGCACTGCTGTCTCGCAACACCAAGGACCCGAGTTCAATTCCCGGGTTGGGTCACTGTCTGTGCGGAGTCTGCACATTCTCGCCGTATCTGCGTGGGTTTCCTCCGGATGCTCCGGTTTTCTCCCAAAAGACGTACTGGTTAGATGCATTGTCCATGCTAAATTCTCCCTGTGTAACCCGAACAGGCGCCAGAGTGTGGCGACTCGGGGATTTCCACAGTAACTTCATTGCAGTGTTAATGTAAGCCAACTTGTGACACTCATAAATAATTAAAAATATATAGTTTATATGTACGAGATTTTTATAACCAGGGATTGCTCACTGACCTGGGCAGTCCGTCTGTGTTCTGGACTCTCTGCAGTCGGTCCAACATGTTTTGGGTGGGTCCACCTCCTCCATCTCCAAACCCAAATAGGAACACACTGTCATTCACACGGCCCTTATCTTTGTTGTTTTTGACTGTATCCAGCAGCTGTAACACAGGGGGTGGGGGAGGCAAATGGTTAAATCCTTTGGGACAAAATCAATTTTGGTTCTGGTTTTTGTCATTCGGACATTCAGCAATATTGTGACCAACAGCAAGCCGCGGCTGTGAATGCCACACAGCCACCCAAGGCTTTTCGCCGGGGTGCACTGAGACATGCTGTGATATCGGGCTAAAGATGGCAATATAGCTCAGGTGGAGAAAAGCTTGGTTCAGAGAGTAAGTTTTAAAGAGCATCTTAAAGGAGAGGAGAGAGAGATATAGGCCAGAATTCTCCCCAAAAAGTTCCAACTCAAATTCGGATGAAAACTGGAGTAATTCACGCTGTTTTTTTCCAGTGGGAGTTCAGGGGAGAATCTCCCACACTCTGTGCACTGCAGAGGCCGCCAGCATGAATATAATTATAAATCAATGGATAGGGCTTATTCCTGCCCAGGAGGCCAGCACTGAACAGATCACTGAGCATGCGCCGATCTGTCAGCGCCGAGGTTGGTGTACATGCAGCGGACCCACACTGCCGGCCTCCCGATTGCTGGCCAGTCCTGTGATCTCCACGACAAAGGGCCTCCGGCCCGATCGCTGGCACCCCAATCATTCCCAGGCCCAGCCCCGGCCACCCGCCCCCTCCCGACAGTTACCAGCTTGCTGCAGTGCCAACCCCGCAGCAAGCTGACCCCCTCCAGCCTTTCCCAATCGCTGGCCTCCCTCTTTCCCCCACCAATCCTGTCTGCAGAGTGGCAGCGGGACACCCCCACCCTGTCAGGCCATGCTTCCAACAGGCCTCACCCCCTTGTGGGCACAGACTGGCATTGCCAAGGTGCCAATGCCAGGGGGCACCGCCTGCCCACCGCCCACACCCCTAGGGGGCCCCGCTTGACCCCCTTCACTCAGGCCACTAGTTTCCCGTTAGTGCAGCAAGGTGGCAGTGGTTACTCACAGCACCAGGGACCCGGGTTCAATTCGGTCTCGAGTGTCTGTCTGTGTGGAGTCTGCACGTTCACCTGTGTCTGCGTGGGTTTCCTCCGGGTGCTCCGGTTTCCTCCCACAGTTCGAAGATGTGCAGGTTAGGTGGGATTAGCCATGTTAAATTACCCCATCGTGTCCCACGATGTGTAGGTTAGGAGGGTCAAAGTTTAAAGCTTATTTATTAGTGTCACAAGTAGGCTTACATTAACACTGCAGTGAAGTCACTGTGAAAATCCCCCAAGTCGCCACACTCCGGCGCCTGTTCGGGTACACTGAGGGAGAATTTAGCACGGCCAATGCACCCTAACCAGCACGTCTTTGGACTGTGGGAGGAAACCGGAGCTCCCGGAGGAAACCCACACAGACAAGGGGAGAATGTGTAGACTCCGCCGGGACCCAAGCCGGGATTTGAACCTGGGTCTCTGACGCTGAGAGGCAGCAGTGCTAACCACTGTGCCGCCGTGCCGGGGTAAATATGTAGAGAAAGAGCCTGGGCAAAATGCTCAGTCGACGATTCGGTGCACTCGATGGGCTGAATGGCCTCCTGCTGCACTGTAGGGATCCTATTCTATGAACCTGAAAGCGACATGGCTGAAGGCGTGCCCATCGGTTGTGGAGAGGGTGAAGTGTGGGGGAATGCCCAAGGGGCCAAAGCAGACCGAGGTTTGCGAGGGAAGGCACCGAAACTCCAAAACTGACTGGCAAAGCATAAAAGACAAAAAATTTATGCCTCAAGCACCTCCGCCCTCCTGCAGCACAGAGTTCCTGATCTTAGCTGTGTGGTCCAAAGGAAACAAGATGTTTTACTCATCGAGAAGCAGCCAAAATTTGAGAGGAAATGTTATTCTGGCGAATTGTCTGAATGGCGGAATGAGAGAGATCTGGGAGTGTTGCCCACTGGTGTACTCCCAGCGGAGCGGAAGGAAGGAAAGGAGAAAATAAACTGCAAATTTAATAAGGAGCCCCAAAACAAAAATAAAACAGCGGCCAACGAGAAAACTGGAGTTCAAGGCTGTGTTAAATATTTCTGCAAAGACTAAATTAAATGTGGTGAAGAAGACAGGAATGGATTCTATGCAGCGGGGGTGGAAATATTTTTATCAGCACAACACTTAAATCTAGAGAATGGAAATGTTTTATTGATGAATGTTTTAATAATTCTCAAGAAAATCTCGAGATTTATCAGAAACACTACATTCTGCACTCTCTCCTTTCCTTCTCTATGAACGGTATGTTTTGTCTGTATAGCGCGCAAGAAACAGTCCTTTTCACTGCATACTAATACATTACACAATGCACCTAACCGGCATGTCTTTCAGACTGTGGGAGGAAACCAGAACACCCGGAGGAAACCCAGGCAGACACGGGGAGAACGTGCAGACTCCGCACAGACAGTGACCCGAGCTGGGGATTGAACCTGGGTGGCACGGTCGGCACGGTGGTCAGCACTGCTGCCTCACAGCGCCAGGGTCCTGGCTTCAATTCCGGCCTCGGGTCACTGTCTGTGTGGAGTTTGCACGTTCTCCCCGTGTCTAGCGTGGCTTTCCTCTGGGTGCTCCGGTTTCCTCCCACAGTCCAAAGATGTGCGGGTTAGGTGGATTGGCCATGTTAAAATTGCCCTTAGTGTCCTGAGGTGCGTAAGTTAGAGGGATTAGTGGGTAAATATGTAGGGATATGGAGGTAGGGCCTGGGTGAGATTGCGGTCGGTGCAGACTCGATGGGCCGAATGGCCTCCTTTTGCACTGTAGGGATTCTATGTGACAATAATAAATCAAATCAAATCAAAAATAATGAATTGGGAGCTGATTTTAAAGAATACAACATTTTAAGACATGTTTATTTCATCACCAAAACACCTTTCCATTCCACTATTCGAGAAAAGCAATCAAAGCTACTGGCGCTGTCAAATGCTTGTGAAAATGTAATTTGAATTCAAATTGTTATTTGCACCATTCTGATGAAGCTTTCCTCTTGGCTGCTGTGTGATCTCTCGCTCCACATGTTTTTAAAGAAAAGACAATGGCTTTGAACTGGCCTCAATAGATCCCTCAACGTGACTCATGCAAAGCAGCTACGCTGAATTTGAAAGCATTTAAATGTAATTCCTCCGTTGGAAAGTGAAAGCTCGACACTCCAAACACTGGGAACACAGTATCCAACGCCGCCATCTCAGCATCACAGTAAACAGAGCAGGGGAGGCAGCATTGTGGCAGACCGCTTCAAGTAACCGCAAGTCAAATAATACAGCCTTTGACACATTTCATAAGTAGGTCAATGTGTCCAGCAAGGTGACAGAGAATTAAAAGGCTTGACATCTGGACTGTGCTTTTAAGAGAAAAATACTTTTTTTTCTATTTGTTCATGGGGTGTGGACGTCACTGGCTCGGGCCCAACACTTATTGCCCATCCCTAATTGCAATTGATTCCCTCTCGTCAGTCAATGGGGCCTACGTCAGGCTCTGCTGCTTCAGGCTTCTAGGATTACAAAAACACACAAAGACTGTTCAAGGTTTCTCTCCCAGTTTTCTAGTGTTTGAAAGGAAACCTGCCCTTCCCCAGCAGATAATGGAACGTTAAGAGACACGATTATAGCTCAGACACACAAACAAATTGCTGCAATTTGCTGGCGGGGGGGGGGGTGGTGTGGATCGTTCCGACGAGGCACCAAAATAGAAAACAAAAATAGCCCCAATCGCGTAGGTGAACTCTAAAACACCTGCACCCACGGCTGCAGGAGCAAAGCGTGTATTCGACTAAAACTGAGGAAAATGATGTGGTCCCTACCCCAAAGGGTGGTGGAGGCTGGATCTTTAGAAGTATTTAAAGTGGAGGTGGATAAATATTTGAGAGATCGAGGAATAGAGGTCGAGGGGGGAATGGCACAGAAAAGGAGTTGAGGCCGGCATAGGTCAGCCAGGGTTGTATTGAATGGTGGGGCAGCTTGAACAAAGAACAAAGAACAGTACAGCACAGGAAACAGGCCCTTCGGCCCTCCAAGCCTGTGCCGCTCCTTGGTCCAACTAGACCAATCGTTTGTATCCCTCCATTCCCAGGCTGCTCATGTGACTATCCAGGTAAGTCTTAAACGATGTCAGCGTGCCTGCCTCCACCACCCTACTTGGCAGCGCATTCCAGGCCCCCACCACCTTCTGTGTAAAAAACATTCCTCTAATATCTGAGTTATACTTCGCCTCTCTCACCTTGAGCCCGTGACCCCTCATGAACGTCACTTCTGATCTGGGAAAAAGCTTCCCACCGTTCACCCTATCTATCCCCTTCATAATCTTGTACACCTCTGTTAGATCTCCCCTCATTCTCCGTCTTTCCAGGGAGAACAACCCCAGTTTACCCAATCTCTCCTGGTGGCCCACTCCTGCTTCTGTTTCTTGTGTTCTTGTGAAAGGAACAATGATTATCTTTATATTAAGGAGTTAGCTTTTCTCCTTCTCTGGTTAACATTGGCTTCCAGTCCAGCAACACCTCAAACTGCTTATGGCCTCATCTCTCCCTATCTCTGTAACCTCCTCCCATCCTACATCCCTCCAAGATCTCTGCCTCCTTCAATTCTGCCCTCTTGTGCACCCCTGATTTACTTTGCTCCAGCACTAGAAACTGCCATAAGCGGTCAAGGACCAAAACTCTGTCATTCCTACTTCAAACCTGGTCAGGAAATGAAGATTTGTGGGCGACACAGTGGTTAGCACTGCTGCCTCACAGTGCTAGGGATTTTGGCTTGGGTCACTGTCTGTGTGGAGTTTGCACGTACTTCCTGTGTCTGCGTGGGTTTCCTCTGGGTGCTCCGGTTTCCTCCCACAGTCCGAAAGACGTGCTGGTTAGATGCATTGGCCGTGCTAAATTCTCCCTCAGTTTACCCGAACAGGCGCCAGAGTGTGTCGACTAGAGGATTTTCACAGTGACTTCATTGCAGTGTTAATGTAAGCCTACTTGTGACACTAATAAATAAACTTTAACTTTAAACTTTTTGAATTATGCGGAGCTTGGGGAGCCTATAGTTCCCCATTACTTTCTCCATGGCAACTCTTTGGCCAATCAGAGTTTTGGTGTCTAATGTAGGCCAGACCTGGTAAGGATGGCGGATTTCCACCTGCGAAGGACATTAGTGAACTCGATGGCTTTTTAGTTTCGTGATCATTATTAATGAGACTAGCATTTTATTCTAGAATTATTAATTAATTGAGTTTAAATTCCCCAGGTGGAATTTGAATCCATGTCTATGGAGCATTAGTCCAGTAACATTGCCACAATGCTCCCATTCTCTTGTTTAGGAGTGGCACTGGGGTTAGTACTGCTGTCTCAGTGTCAGGGACCTGGGTGCTATTCCCGGCTTGGGTCAGTGTGTGTGTGGAGTTTGCACGTTCTCCCCGTGTCTGTGTGGGTTTCCTCCGGCAGTCCAAAGGTGGGCAGTTATGCTCAATTGCACCTTAGTGTCCAAAGATGTCTGTGTTAGATGGATTAGCCATGATGAATGTGTGGGGTTACAGGGATTGGGTGGTGGAGAGGATCTGGGTAAAATACCCTGTCAGAATTGGTGCAGACTCGATGGGCCAAATAGCCTCTTCTGCACTGTAAGGATTCTATGCGCTTTGTTGCCACATTTTGTCTGTGAGTGCTCCAGTCTTGCGATGTTGTGGGTGCTATATTATCACAATTTGTCGTTGTTTTGTGGTAGCAGTGAAGTAATCTGCTGGCAGATTTCTGTTTACGCCAAGTACAGTGGCACAGTGGTTAGCGCTGCTGCCTCACAGCGCCAGGGAACCGTGTTCAATTTCAGCCTCAGGTCTGTGTGGAGTTTGCACATTCTCCCCGTGTCTGCGTGGGTTTCCACCGGGTGCTCCGATTTCCTCCCACAGTCCAAAGAGGTGCGGGTTAGGTGGATTGGCCAAGCTCAGTTGCACCCTTCATGTCAGGGGGACTAGCTAGGGTAAATACATGGGGTTCGGGCCTGGGTGGGATTGTTGTTGGTGCAGACTCGATGGGCTGAATGGCCTCCTTCTGCACTGTAGGATTCTATGATTCTAAGTGTCAAAGGTAAAAGACTGCATTGCGATGGTGTTCTCTACAGCAGTGGACCTTGCAGTGGCCATCGTGTCCACTGGCTCCAGGGCTAACGTCCGGTTTTAAAGGACAGGATTGGTGGGACATGTTCCTTTATAACCTCACAGACCAGGAGACGCACAGGATGAGATTCTGAACAAAAAGTGAAAAAACAAAGTGGATCAGAGGACCACCTCTCAGTCTGCACCTGGATCTGGCTGGGACCTCCACCTACAGGTATAGGATCCGCTGGGAGGGAGTTTTCCTAAGGTTGTGTGAAGGCAAGGGTGGCCTTAGCGAGAAATTACAGGGTTATCTACCGGGTACGCTCGAGATCTTTCACAATGAATGGACATGGTGGGACTTCATTCACGTTGTGTGATTTCAAGAAGAAATTAGATATAGCTCTTGGGGCTATTATGGTATAAGGGGGGAAGAGGGGAGAAGGTGGGTCAGGATATTGAATTCGATGATCAGCCATGATCATAATGAATGGTGGAGCAGGCTCGAAGGGCCGAATGGCCTACTCCTGCTTCTGGTTTCTATGTTCATAAACCCTCTGGGCAAGACACTAGCAGAGTGTCTTTATTGCTTGTGTGGCTGGGCGAAAATCCTATTTCAAAAGGAGAGGGGAAAAAAGTCCCTCAGCTCAAGCATCACTGTACCTGACCCCTGCTCTGAGATTGAAGCTTACTTCATACTTACCTCTGCTACCTTGCCATTCATTTCATAGCTGTTACCAGGTGGAAAATGGGTCAGGACCCTGGAGCCGTCAATTCCCTCCCAAAAGAACGTGTGGTGCTGTAAAGGTCGGCAAGAACAGCAGAGAGAAAAATGAACAAGTATTACTCGACACGACAAAGAAACTGCGGCAGTAGCATTTTCCAGTTCGACATCAGTGCCCAACTAATCATACAATAAATCCATAAAGCCAACAGGAAAAAACATCGGAAGCAGTTAGGGTACATTTATGCACGTGTTTCAATTCCGACTACAAAGCCAATCTTCCAGCGAAACGTAGAAACATCAAAACTTCCAACAGAAACAGAAAATGCTGTAAAATCTCTGCAGCTCGGGCAGCATATCCGTGAACAGAGTTAACGCCTCGAGTCCGCATGACTCTTCTTCAGAGTTAAAGAGAGGTAGAAGTACGAAGGATTATATATGTTATAAGAGGGGGTGTAGCAGCTGGAGCAGGGCAGAGGGTTAGTGATTGGTGGGAGCAAGGAGAGATTGCGACAAAGATGTGTAGGTCACGAGACAGAGGGAGTGTTAATGGCAGTGGAGGATGCGGGTTGTTGCATAAGGGTAAGATATCAGAAGGTGTTAATGGGGAGGCGATGGCCTAGCGGCATTATCGTTAGACTATTAATCCAGAAACTCAGCCAATGTTCTGGGGACCCGGGTTCGAATCCCGCCACGGCAGATGGTGGAATTTGAATTCAATAAAAAATATTAAAAATCTACTGTGAAACCATTGTCGATTGTCAGAAAATTCCACCTGGTTCACTAATGTCCTTGGGGGAAGGAAATCTGCCGTCCTTACCTGGTCTGACCTACATGTGACTCCAGAGCCACAGCAATGTGATCGACTCTCAACTAGGGATGGGCAATAAACGCTGTAAGAGTTTTAACAACACCAGGTTAAAGAGTTTTGTTAAAACTCTTACTGTGTTCACCCCAGTCCAACGCCGGCATCTCCACATAATAAAGGCTGGCCAGCCAGCGACACCCATGTCCCACGAACGAATGAAAAAAAAAAGAATAAAGGTCAGTGAAAGCAAAACTTAAGGACAAATGACAGATGGCCCGGTGGTGGTGGTGGTGGTGGTGGTGGTGGTGGTGGGGGGGGGGGGGGGGGGGGGGGTTTGCATTGGGACAAAAAATGTTTCAGATATATTAAAAAAGGGAGGAGAAACGTCACAGTCTAAAGTTGTTGAACTCAATGTTGAGTCCTGAGGGCCTCATCAGAAGATGAGGTGCCGCTCCTCCAGTTTGCGTTGGGCTTCGTTGGAGCACTGCAGCAGGCCATGGACAGACATGTGGGCATGAGAGCAAGATGCTGAGTTAAAACGGCAAGCGACAGGAAGGTTGGGTTCATGCTTGTGAACAGGGCAGGGGTGTTTCCCAAAGCAGTCTCCCAGTCTGCGTTTAGTCTCCCCTCAATGCTGAGGAGGCCACCAGCCTTCTACTCTGCCCCAGTTGCTACACCCCCCCTCTTATACCGAATATAATCCACCAATTTCCACCTCTCTTCAGTTCTGAAGAAGTCATGCAGACCTGAAACATTAACTCTGTTTCTCTCTCCGCAGATGCTGCCGGACCTGCTGACTTTTTCTAGCATTTTCTGTTTTTGTTTCACATTCCAGTTTCCGCAGTATTTTGCTTTTATTTTAGCGTTTAATTCAAAACTTCTAAAGTAGGAACCCTTCCAGTTAAAGGAACTCATTAGGTATTGAACAGCTGATCCACACGGATGATGAAAATCCCACAGATAGTGATACTGTAAGCAAGGTATTTATCATAGAAATCATAGAAACCCTACAGTGCAGAAGGAGGCCATTCGGCCCATCGAGTCTGCACCGACCACAATCCCACCCAGGCCCTACCCCCACATAATTTACCCGCTAATCCCTCTAACCTACGCATCCCAGGATTCTAAGGAGCAATTTTTTTTTAACCTGGCCAATCCACCTAACCCGCACATCTTTGGACTGTGGGAGGAAACCGGAGCACCCGGAGGAAACCCACGCAGACACGAGGAGAATGTGCAAACTCCACACAGACAGTGACCCAAGCCGGGAATCGAACCCGGGACCCTGGAGCTGTGAAGCAGCAGTGCTAACCACTGTGCTACCGTGCCGCCCAGGTCCCTCAGGTTTGCTCTTCCATTCAGTTAGATGACAGGTTAACCTGTACCACAAATCCATTTTCTTCTTGCCTTGGCCCTCTATCCCTTGACACCCTCAGCTAATAAAAAACTCTATCAATCTTAATCTTCCGGGGGGAAGAGAGTTCCACATCTCCATTGCCCAATTTGTGAAGACATGCTCCCTAATTGCACCTCTGAATGGCCTGACTCTAATTTTAAGGTTCTGTCCCTTTGTGCGGGACTCTCCGGCTAGAGGGAAGAGTTTCTCTGTATCTACCCTGACAAATCCTTTTAACACTTCTCTCAGATCACACCTCAATCTTCTAAATTTGACAGAATACACGCAAAGTTTGTGTGACTTGATCTCTTAATTTAAGCCTTTAAACCCTGCTATCATTCTGGATCCCCAATCTGTGTTGAACGCTAAGATCTATTAAATATAACTGGCATCGGTACACCCAGGTTCGGGAGGGCAAACTGACCAGTCTCTGATACGGACCACCATTCCGACAACCCTGCCCAAAACGTGGGGAGCAAACAGCAAATACAGACAAGATCGGGCTTTAGTGGAATGTCTCCCACATTCAAAAAGACCGCAGATATTCACCGTCCAGCCTCACTTACAAGAAATGAAAATAGGTTTATTTTATTTACTGTCACAAGTCGGCTTACATTAACACTGCAATGAAGTTACTGTGAAAATCCCCTAGTCGCCACACTCCGGCACCTGTTCGGGTACACTGAGAGAGGATTTAGCACGGCCAATGCACCCTAACCAGCATGTCTTTCAGACTGTGGGAGGAAACTGGAGCACCCGGAGGAAACCCACGCAGACACGGGGAGAATGTGCAAACTCCACACAGACAGTGACCCAAGCCAGGGATCTAACCCGGGTCCCTGGCGCTGAGAGGCAGGAGTGCCACTGCTGTGCCACCGTGCCACCCCCTTGGATGAGGGAGATTGAGCAAAGGGAAGGGCTCCAGGGAGGATGAAGAAAGAGAGAGGAAAGGAGAAGAAATTCCAAGCTTTCAAAAAAATGTAACAACTGCATCAAACTCTACGGGGTGTGTATACCAGACCAGTTTAACACTAGTCTCAAATAGTTCCAGCTTCACACCAACACTGAACTGGGCAAGTAAACCCAGAGCCATGGCCCAACCAGACTGTGGAGTGAAGCAGAGTGCGACTCAACGAAGAACAAAGAACAGAACAGCACAGGAACAGGCCCTTCGGCCCTCCAAGCCTGTGCTGATCATGATATAGGAAGAATGTCCGAGGTAGATTCTTTACTCAGAGAGTGGTTGGGGTGTGGAATGGACTGCCTGCAGTGATAGTGGAGTCAGACACTTTAGGAACATTTAAGCAGTTATTGGATAGGCACATGGAGCACACCAGGATGATAGAGAGTGGGATAGCTTGATCTTGGTTTCAGATAAAGCTCAGCACAACATCATGGGCCGAAGGGCCTGTTCTGTGCTGTGATGTTCTATGTTCTATGATGCCTGCCTAAACTAAAACCGTATGCACCCAGAGTCCATATCCTTCCATTCCCATCCTATTCATGTATTCGTCTAGTTGCCCCTTAAATGCCGCTATCGTACCTGCTCCCACCACCTTCCCAGGCAGCACATTCCAGACATTCAACACTCCCTGTGTACAAAAACTTGCCTCACACATCTTCTTTAAACCTATGTCCCCTGGTATTTGACTTTTCTACCCTAGGAAACAGCATCTGACTGTCCACTCTGTCCATGCCCCTCAAAATCTATTAAACCTCTATCAGGTCACCCCTCATCCTCCGTCATTCCAGTGAGAACAAACAGAGTTTATCCAACCTCTCCTCATAGCTAATACCCTCCAGACCAGGCAACATCCTGGTAAACCTCTTCCGTACACGGAGTTGGGGGTAGTGTGTTAAAGTGGATTGGGGACTGGCTATCCGACAGGAAGCAAAGAGTCGGAATAAATGGGTGTTTTTCCGGTTGGAGGAAGGTAACTAGTGGCGTGCCGCAGGGATCGGTACTCGGGCCGCAACTATTTACCATTTATATAGATGATCTGGAGGAGGGGACGGAGTGTAGGGTAACGAAGTTTGCAGACGACACAAAGATAAGTGGAAAAGTGAATCGTGTGGAGGACAGAGAAGATCTGCAGAGAGATTTGGACAGGCTGAGTGAGTGGGCGAGGATATGGCAAATGGAGTATAACGTTGAGAAATGCGAGGTTATACACTTTGGAGGAAATAATAACAAATGGGATTACTATCTCAATGGAAACAAATTAAAACATGCTACCGTGCAAAGGGACCTGGGGGTCCTTGTGCATGAGACGCAAAAGCCCAGTCTGCAGGTACAACAGGTGATCAAGAAGGCAAATGGGATGTTGGCCTATATTGCGAGGGGGATAGAATATAAAAGCAGGGATGTCTTGATGCACCTGTACAGGGCATTGGTGAGGCCGCAGCTGGAATACTGTGTGCAGTATTGGTCCCCTTATATGAGGAAGGATATATTGGCACTGGAGGGAGTGCAGAGAAGGTTCACCAGGTTGATACCGGAGATGAGGGGTTTGGATTATGAGGAGAGGCTGAGGAGATTGGGTTTGTACTCATTGGAGTTTAGAAGGATGAGGGGGGATCTTATGGAGACTTATAAGATAATGCGGGGGCTGGATAGGGTGGAGGCGGAGAGATTCTTTCCACTTAGTAAGGAAGTTAAAACTAGAGGACACAGCCTCAAAATAAAGGGGGGTCGGTTTAAGACAGAGTTGAGGAGGAACTTCTTCTCCCAGAGGGTGGTGAATCTCTGGAATTCTCTGCCCACTGAGGTGGTGGAGGCTACCTCGCTGAATATGTTTAAAGCGCGGATGGATGGATTCCTGATCGGTAAGGGAATTAAGGGTTATGGGGATCAGTCGGGTAAGTGGTACTGATCCACGTCAGATCAGCCATGATCTTATTGAATGGCGGGGCAGGCTCGAGGGGCTAGATGGCCTACTCCTGCTCCTATTTCTTATGTTCTTATGTTCTTATGTACCCTCTCCAAAGCATCCACGTCCTTCTGGTATTGTGGCGACCAGAATTGTACACAATATTCCAAATGAGGCCTCGCTAGTGTGGGGGCCAGTTCACACTACATTAAACAAAAAGAAAAACCCCATAAGTGCTGCAAAATTTGAGACAGAAAGGTGAGAGAGGCTGGATAAACCCAGCCAAATAAGCAACATGCGTGCAGGAAATAGACAGGTTAACTTTCAGCCTTACTCCTGTCCTTAAGTAGTACGTTCCTATATATTTACAAAATGCTATCATTAAACAGGTGATAGAACACAATCATAGCGCTGCACAATGGTATATAATGCTAGTTAATTAGGTACATATATATTCAATAGTGAGTTCATACAAAGTTCAAATCAGTGAATAGATCTGAAACTAGCATATAAGAAATGAAGTTGAGGTAGCCCCAACCCAATTCCTGTGCATTTACAGTATGAAAATATGCAAAGAATGATACAAAAGTGACCCAAACTCAGAAAGCTAGTTCTGAGGAATGCATTCGGCAGCCTGCACTCCTGGGTGGCAGTCCTTACCTCATGTCACTGGCTCGGCGGCACAGTGGTTAGCGCTGCTGCCTCACAGCACCAGGGACCCAGGTTCAATTCCGGCCTTGGGTCACCGTCTGTGCGGAGTCTGCACGTTCTCCCCGTGTCTGCGTGGGTTTCCTCCGGGTGCTCCGGTTTCCTCTCACATTCCAAAGATATGTGGGTTGGGTTGATTGGCCATGCTAAAATTGCCCCTTAGTGTCAGGGAAAGGTTAAGTGCGTGGCGTCATGGGGATGGGGTCTGGGTGGGATTGTTGTCGGTGCAGGCTTGATGGGCCAAATGGCCTCCTTCTGTAGTGTAGTGATTCTACGTGGGCAGAGAAGGTGCAGGATTTTCCTGGGCTCTGCTTTCTCTGAACCCTTTGTCAACATCTTATCAATGACATGAAAGTTTGTTAATGCCAGGTGCAGAGCTAAGGGAAGCAGGCGATAGGTATTTGAACACTATATAAAATGTAAAACACCCAGATAAAGAGGTCATCGCTGGGACGAGGGGATGTGAGGAATGTTAATACCGAACAATCCACAGTCTCAGCAAGGAAAGGCTCAGGGTATCAGCTGGCCTGCATCCTGTCCTTGGCCGGCTGAGCTTTCCATTTCTCCTTAACACTTCGAATGCCCCTCCAAGTAGTCAGCCTCCAGAGGTTGTGGTGGCCGGTAACTGCCTACTCATTGTCTGTGTCAATGTCCGCCATCTGCAGGTCTCTCCTGGTAGCAAAAGCAGTGACATCCAGCAGGTTGTGACCATTGGCCAGTTCACCATGTGGAAGGTCTTTGTGTATCCGGACGCCATCTATCCGATAAACATGGCCGAGCCAGCGCAGCCATCGCTGGCTCAGTGTACGTTTATGGAATCAGGACACTCTGAATCGGTGACCTTGTTCAACCAGGAGATGCTGGGCAGACCTTGGGCTGTTTTCCTTCATGTCATGATGTGAAGTTGCCGGCGTTGGACTGGGGTAAACACAGTAAGTAGTCTCACAACACCAGGGTAAAGTCCAACAGGTTTATTTGGTAGCACGAATTTTCGGAGCGTTGTCCCTTCATCAGGAGAGTGAAGAGTTCAGTTCACAAACAGGGCATATGCAGACACAAACTCAATTACAAGATAATGGTTGGAATGCAAGTCTTAATAGGTAATCAAGTCTTTACAGGTGCAGACAATGTGAGTGGAGAGAGGGTTAAGCACAGGTTAAAGAGATGTCTCCAGCCAGGACAGTTAGTGAGATTTTGCAAGCCCAGGCAAATCGTGAGGGTTACAGATAGTGTGACATGAACCCAAGATACCGGTTGAGGCCGTCCTCATGTGTGCGGAACTTGGCTATCAGTTTCTGCTCAGCGATTCTGCGTTGTCGTGTGTCGTGAAGGGCGCCTTGGAGAACGCTTACCCGAAGATCAGAGGCTGAATGCCTGTGACCGCTGAAGTGCTCCCCCACAGGAAGGGAACACTCCTGCCTGGTGATTGTCGAGCGGTGTTCATTCATCCGTTGTCGTAGTGTCTGCATGGTCTCCCCAATGTACCATGCCTCAGGACATGTCAGTGAGTGTCATTTCAGTTGCGTGTGACATTTCTAATATCTGAACAACTCTCCTCCATAGTTTCATCCACAGAACTGAAACTAAACTTCAGTTACCAATACCAGGCTAATCGGCGCAATACCTATGTGGTAACTTGAACCCACAATAAAGATGGTCGAACACGTTGTCAAGAGAACAACCTTGACACGGGTGGCACAGTGGTTAGCACTGCTGCCTCACAGTGCCAGGGACCCAGGTTCGATTCTCGGCTTGGGTACAAAGAACAATACAACACAGGAACAGGCCCTTCGGCCCTCCAAGCCTGCGCCGCTCCCTGGTCCAAACTAGACCATTCTTTTGTATCCCTCCATTCCCACTCCGTTCATGTGGCTATCTAGATAAGTCTTAAACGTTCCCAGTGTGTCCGCCTCCACCACCTTGCCCGGCAGCGCATTCCAGGCCCCCACCACCCTCTGCGTAAAATACATCCTTCTGATATCCGTGTTAAACCTTCCCCCCCCCCTCACCTTGAACCTATGACCCCTTGTGAACGTCACCACCGACCTGGGAAAAAGCTTCCCACCGTTCACCCCATCTATGCCTTTCATAATTTTATACACCTCTATTAGGTCACCCCTCATCCTCCGTCTTTCCAGTGAGAACAACCCCAGTTTACCCAATCTCTCTTCATAACTAAGCCCTTCCATACCAGGCAACATCCTGGTAAACCTCCTCTGTACTCTCTCCAAAGCCTCCACGTCCTTCTGGTAGTGTGGCGACCTGAACTGGGCGCTGGGTCACTGTGCGGAGTCTGCACATTCTCCCCGTGTCTGCGTGGGTTTCCTCCGGTTGCTCCGGTTTCCTCCCACAGTTCAAAGATGTGCAGGTTAGGTGAATTTGCCATGCCAAATTCTCCCTCAGTGTAACCCGAACAGGCGCCGGAGTGTGGCGACTAGGGGATTTTCACAGTAACTTCATTGCAGTGTCAATGTAAGACTACTTGTGACACTAATAAATAAACTTTAAACATGTGCAAAACTACTAAACGACATCGGTTAAACATTAACATAGACAAAAGCTCCTACAACACTCTGTAACACCTCTCTGTCCCTTAAATGTCAATTCCTCAACAGGACAGAAATACAATGAAAGTAATGTCTCAATATGTGACATTATTTCAGGAGCTTTGCGATTGCGTTGCGATCTGTGTAATACCACTGGATCTTGAGTCAGCTGATTTGAATCTGGAGATTCAAGCGGCTGAGAATCTATGCCTGACTGTTCCTCATCCATTCCCACAGTGGAGTCTTGTGCAACAGGAACCACTTTCTGGTGAATACCCACAACAGCCCGAACGTCTGCTGTGTTATCTGAAAATGTTGCTGACTCTGAAACCTTTGCTAACTCGGAGTCATAATATAAACCAATATGATCTTAGTGTCTGCGAACAACTCTTCTTCTGTGCAGCTTCACTGGCTAAGATACTGGACCACTTGGGTTTAGAATTATTCCCAGTAACTATTTCTGGTTACTACCAAGGGTCCCGATGTGAACACGATCGGTGTTGAACTGTCTCTCCTTCTGCTTAAAGTTTATTTATCAGTCACAAGTAAGGCTTACATTAACACCGCAATGAAGTTACTGTGAAAATCCTCTAGTTGCCACACTCCGGCGCCTGTTCGGGTACACTGAGGGAGAATTTAGCACGGCCAATGCACCCTAACCAGCACGTCTTTCAGACTGTGGGAGGAAACCGGAACACCCGGAGGAAACCCACGCAGACACGGGGAGAATGTGCAGACTCCACACAGATAGTGACCCAAGCCGGGAATCGAACCTGTGTCCCTGGCGCAGAGAGGCAGCAGTGCTAACCACTGTGCCGCCCTCTGCTTCTCTTGTCTCCTGCCCATTCTTGCTCTGAGATCTGGATGAAGCAGATCCAGCTGAGACTTCAGTCTTATCCAATAATGACTCAGCTGGAGAGAGAGAGAGCCCTGTTGTTGATACGATACTGGAACAGGAACCTGGAGAGCCTGGTTCCCAAAGTATCCCCTGCCATTCTCTTCAAGCCCTCTTTCACAGTTTGAACAGCCCGCCCATTTGAAGCTGAATGAAGTGGCGCAGTATGCACATAGCGGAATCTATTCTGTTGCATAAAGTATTGAAACTAATCACATGTAAACATGGCTCTGTTATCATAGAAGGAGGCCATTCAGGCCATCGAGTCTGCACCAACCACAATCCCACCCAGGCCTTATTCCCACAACCCCACACATCCACTCTAGCTAGTTCCCCCTGACACTAAGGGGCAATTTAACATGGCCAATCCACCTAACCTGCACATCTTTGTTCTCTGAAATGACCTGTGAGCTGTGAAAACGTGGTGTCACTTCTGTGTTGTAACAGGAGCTGTAATGTTACTCACGACGTGTGCATCGAACCACTTACAATGCACATCTATGATGATCAAAAACATGTGATTCATGAAAGGTGCTGCAAAGGCCACATGAAGTCTGGGCCATGGCTGATCAGGCCACTCCCAAGGATGAGGTGGTGCTTGTGCTGTATCTGACATGCTGAACAGGATTTCACCCTGATCCATATTAGGCCACCACACACACGATCTGACTAGACATTTCATTCGAGGGGGTGGTCCTCGTGAATTTCATCCATGACTTGTGAACGACCAGGGGCAGGAACTATCACTCTTGACCCACCCCCCCCCCCTGACCCCCCCCCCCCTCCCCCCCACCACCACCACCACCACCACCCCTCCACCCCCCAACAGTATGTAACCATCCTGCACACTTAACTCATCTTTACGCTTCACAGGGGGTTGCAACCCAATCATCTCCTGCAACAGTTGGCCATCCCTGCATCAGATATCTCTTGGCTTGGGATGTTCCCGGAGGAAACCCACGCAGACACGGGGAGAACGTGCAGACTCCGCACAGACAGTGACCCAAGCTGGGAATCAAACCCGGGTCCCTGGCGCTGTGAGGCAGCAGTGTTAACCACTGTGCCACCGTGCAGCCCATCTGGAGCTGCCTTAATAACTTCAACTTTCCCTTCCACAGGGCCTCCTTCTGCACTGTAGGGTTTCTATGTTTCTATGTTTCTAAGGGAAAACCATAGCACAGATTTGTGCTATGGTTTTATGACCGAGATACTCTACACTTTGTGCCTGGAAAATGCATGTGTCCCAGTGCAGACGCAGTCCCGCTTCGGAAAACCTTTTTGACACTTGATCCAGATTGTGGAGGTGCTTTTCCTCAGTATTCCCCGTAATCGAGATGTCGTTCAAGTAGGCTGCTACATGAGGAATGCCCTGCAACAGGTTGTCCATCATTCTTCGAAAAATCGCCTGGCTGGAGGATACCCCAATGTCCTAATGACTGTATCTGAACAGACCTTAATGCGTGTTAATTGTAATGTACTGCTTAGTCTCTCCTCTAGCAAGAGTTATCAATAGGCACGGCTCATGTCAAGCTCATGTTGCCACACTAAACTTCAAAAAACCTTATTTTTTTCCTTCCTTGTTTCTCCTTTGTCGCGAAAAGATGTGGAAACTTGAACCCACAATAAAGGTAGCTGAACATGTTGCCAAGAGAATAATCTTCTTTACATAATGAAATAACAAAGTTTACAAACGGCAATAACTCAGCAAGAACTACAAAAACAGCAGTAACTAGTACACAGGTCTTGCTTACAGAACACCCTCTTGTAGACCCGAAACCCACGCTGATGAAGACATGACACGCGCAAACTGTCCTGGTCCCCCCATGCCGACACAATAATTAAGAAAGCCCACCGACGCCTCTACTTTCTCAGAAGACCAAGGAAATTTGGCATGTCAGCTACAACTCTCACCAACTTCTACAGATGCACCATAGAAAGCATTCTTTCTGGATGTATCACAGCTCGGTATGGCTCCTGCTCTGCCCAAGACCACAAGGAACTACAAAAGGCCGTGAATGAAGCCCAGTCCATCACTCAATCCAGCCTCCCATCCACTGACTCTGTCTACACTTCCCGCTGCCTCGGGAAAAGCAGCCAACATAATCAAGGACCCCTCACATCCCCTCTCTTCCATCTTCTTCCGTCGGGGGAAAAAGATACAAAAGTCTGAGGTCACGAACCAACCGACTCAAGAACAGCTTCTTCCCTGCTGCTGCTCAGACTTTTGAATGGACCTACCTCGCATTAAGCTGATCTTTCTCTACACCCTAGCTATGAGTGTAACACTACATTCTGCACTCTCTCCTTTCCTTCTCTATGAACGGTATGCTTTGTCTGTATATCGTGCAAGAAACAATACTTTTCACTGTATACTAATACATGTGACAATAGTAAATCAAATCAAAAACCCATTAAAAGACATCGGTAATACATTTACATAGACAAACGCTACTACAACTCTCTGTAATGTGACGATACTGTGCCTTTATGAAGTGTATTTGAGCCATGGTCCTGTGCAGGGGCTGGTGTAACAGTTTTTTATGCACTCGGAGCTGTGTCTACCGGCATCCTGTATAGTTGTTGCAGCAGCCTAATTGTTTCTAATGGCTAGAATGTTGGTTTTAATCTGAACTAATGCTGTTCTGCTGTTTTCCCCAGGGACTTTGCAGAGTGGGGTTTCATCGGGATAATTGGCAGGTATGATCACGTGATGGGGAAAGCTGGGCTTTTCACAGAATATTTAAGCTTGGATGCTGCTTGTGGAGTTAAGAGAGAGCAGTCTCTTTCTTTTCCCCTCTCTGAAGTTGGAGCCTGGGATCTGCCAGAGGCTGGGTTTACTTCTTTGAGGTTTTGCTGTTTGGAGGATATATCCTTCTCTGAAAACTGCTGCCGGGATCGTTGTCCAAAAGTGATAAAAAGCTGAAAATCTAGTGTTACGTTAGTATACTTGTTTTGGTGCTGATTCTGAGGAAGAGTGTATGCCTATGGGATATTGCTTTGAATTGGAACAACAGAGATAGCTAGCTGTTAGGAGTTATACTGTGGCATGTCTAAGTCTTGTAATTGGTAAAAGTTATGCTAATTCTTTCTTTATATTCTAACTGTGTTCTTAAATAAACTTTGTTGGATAAAAGCTTCCTAGTGGATCACTGGAATCATACCTGGAGTGAAATACCTTATGCTCACCCTAATGCCAAAAACAATCTAAAACTTAGAGTCTAGGCTAACTTCATAAACACCTTGGAGTCTCTGGCCTGTAACAGTAACAACTTGCTTCTTCAAAATGGTGACACTCGCGTACAAACCTCCACTCATGTCTAAATCACTTGATAGATATACTTGAATGTTTGTAAGCAGAAATAAATCACGTTACTGACTGTACTGCCAGCCTTCACGCTACACTCCCACAGAGCTACACTCTCTGAACACGTTCAAGTTATTTTAACGCGCGCTCCGAAAATCTCCAAACAGCAGCCAGGACGACCGGCGGTGATTACCACCAGAATCGAGAAACTTACCGGGAATTCATTCACCAGGTTCCAGCTGAGTTTCTGAGTTAGGAAGCGTGTGATACCGCACCCCTGCATTATCTGTGGCAGCTGGGCAGAATATCCAAACGTATCTGGCAACCAGAACTATTCAAAAAGATAAAGAGAGAGAGAGAAAGAGAAAGTGTTTAATTTGTAACGTGTTTCAGCTCTGTAAATAGCTCAGTGAACAAAGAACAGTACAGCACAGGAAACAGGCCCTTCGGCCCTCCAAGCCTGTGCCGCTCCTTGGTCCAACTAGACCAATCGTTTGTATCCCTCCATTCCCAGGCTGCTCATGTGACTATCCAGGTAAGTCTTAAACGATGCCAGCGTGTCTGCCTCCACCACCCTACTTGGCAGCGCATTCCAGGCCCCCACCACCCTCTGTGTAAAAAACGTCCCTCTAATATCTGAGTTATACTTCGCCCCTCTCACCTTGAGCCTGTGACCCCTCGTGATCGTCACTTCTGATCTGGGAAAAAGCTTCCCACCGTTCACCCTATCTATACCCTTCATAATCTTGTACACCTCTATTAGATCTCCCCTCATTCTCCGTCTTTCCAGGGAGAACAAGCCCAGTTTACCCAATCTCTCCTCATAGCTAAGACCCTCCATACCAGGCAACATCCTGGTAAACCTTCTCTGCACTCTCTCTAACGCCTCCACGTCCTTCTGGTAGTGCGGCGACCAGAACTGGACGCAGTACTCCAAATGTGGCCTAACCAGCGTTCTATACAGCTGCATCATCAGACTCCAGCTTTTATCCTCTATACCCCGTCCTATAAAGGCAAGCATACCATATGCCTTCTTCACCACCTTCTCCACCTGTGTTGCCACCTTCAAGGATTTGTGGACTTGCACACCTAGGTCCCTCTGTGCTTCTATACTCCTGATGGCTCTGCCATTTATTGTATAACTCCTCCCTACATTATTTCTTCCAAAATGCATCACATTATATTGGTATTGAACTGTAGCCTGTGCTGGTGGAAAGGTGGCACCAAAATTGGCCAAGAGCCAAATAGGCAAGAACCAAATAACTCTCCTGTCTGTTATCAATGAGCCTCTGTGGGAGAACCTGTGTGCAAATCAGAAAGCAGGGTAAACACCCAGGGAATGCCCGAGAGTCACAGCTTCAATGCATTTCTCAAACAGGAACAAATTCAGCTGCGGTAACAAAATTAAATCACATGGGACGAATAGTCACCCGGGCAAGTGACCATTATCCCAGCGTGAGGATCCCACTATACACATTGGGGCATTCCAGTCCTCCATCCCACAAACCGCGCTGTGTGCCTTACTTGCCAGAGTGGGTGGGATTCTCCGGCCTTGTCCGTGGCGGGACCAGTCACAAGCAAGAATGGAAAACTTGGCGTCCCAGCCGAAAGTCCATTCGCTTTTGACAGCACTGGAAAATCACAGCCACCAACAAGGGATGTCTGCTAACCCCCACTTTGGCTTCGCTTTAGTGGCCAGTGGCAGAAGAACTTCAGCAGCACGGCGGCACAGTGGGTTAACACTGCTGCCTCACAGCGCCAGGGACCCGGGTTCGATTCTCCGGCCTTGGGTGACTGTCTATTTGGAGCTTGCACATTCTCCCCGTGTCTGCGTGGGTTTCCTCCGGGTGCTCTGGTTTCCTCCGAAGATGTGCAGGTTAGGTGGATTGGCCATGCTCAATTGCCCCTAAGTGTCCCAGGTTGTGTAGGTTAGATGTATTGGACAGGGTAAATGTGTGGGGTTATGGGGAGAGGGTGAGGGAGAGGGCTTGAGTAAGGTACTCTTGTTAGAGAGAGTCGGTGCAGACTCAGTGGGCCAAATGGCCTCCTTCTGCACTATAGGGATTCTATGTGAAATTCGATAGGATGGACAGTGAGAGCCTTTTTCCTCGGATGGTGATGGCTAGCACGAGGGGACATAGCTTTAAATTGAGGGGTGATAGATATAGGACAGAGGTCAGAGGTAGGTTCTTTAATCAGAGAGTAGTAAGGGCGTGGAATGCCCTGCCTGCAGCAGTAGTGGACTCGTCAACTTTAAGGGCATTTAAAGGGTCATTGGATAAACGTATGGATGATATTGGAATAGTGTAGGTTAGATGGGCTTTAGATTGGTTTCACAGGTCGGCGCAACATTGAGGGCCGAAGGGCCTGTTCTGCGCTGAAATGTTCTATGTCTTTCATTGACTGAACTGTTAAAAGTCTCAGACAAGGCATGTTTAAATCGACATAGTCATTAAGAGCAGGAAAAGCTGCTCCATTAACAACTTTGTAAAACAAGTTTCCAATTTTTAAAAAAATAGTAGAGAACATTGCAGAGATAAAGCAGCTTTGGGGCAGGTGTGTTTACGGTGGATATTCCTGAGGCCTCAGTAATTGGAACTAAGCAACTCGCTGGATTCTTGGCTCACTTCAAAATCAAAGGTCGAGCAGAACGCAGCTACAATTAAATTTTAGATCTCAAAGTGGCCCACACGATTTCACCCAAATCTATTCCAATGTGACTGCCAATTGCTGAGCTGATAATCCAAGTTACTTAATAAAGAGACTGTTGTCTCAGGCGGTGAGGCGTTTGTTTAGAGGAAGGAGGAGCCAAGGCGGGGGTGAGCAGACAGAAAAATGTTTAGCTGGTTTTATAAACGTACAGCTGAAAAAAAATGCTGGAAGGGTGGCCAAGAGGGCTCGTACGAACATGTGGAATAATGCAATGGAATCTAACAGATAGCTGAGTGAAACAGGTTAGCAGGACTGTAAATAGCATCAAGTAACAGCCTCAACACATGCAGGGTTTAAACAGTATTCAACAACATGAGTACATGAAGGGCGTTAATAAAGATTTAAGGGAAGTCCACTGAAGTTGGCAAACATTACAGAGCTTTCACTGAGGAATGCAGCAGAAAAACAGAGAAAAAAAATCATGTTTTTCTTTATTTATTTGTGGGACATGGGTGTCGCTGGCTGGGCCAGCATTTATTGCCCATCCCTAGATGTTCTTGGAGGGCAGTTGAGAGTCAACCACATTGCTGTGGCTCTGGAGTCACATGTAAGCCAGACCGGGTAAGGACGGCAGATTTCCTTCCCTAAAGGACATTAGTGAACCAGATGGGTTTTTTCCCGACAATTGAGTTAATTGATATGAAGCACATAAACATAAAAAACACACTGCTGCCTGACAGCGCCAGGGACCCCGGGTTCAATTCCGGCCTCGGGTGACTGTCTGTGTGGAGTTTGCACATTCTACCCCCTTGTCTGCGTGGGTTTCCTCCGGGTGCTCCGGTTTCCTCCCACGGTCCAAAGATGTGTGGGTTAGGTTGATTGGCCATGTAAAAATGTGTGGGGTTACGGGGATAGGGCGGGTTTTTGGGGCATGGGTGAGCTACTCTGTCAGAGAGTCGGTGGAGACTTGATGGCCAAATGGCCTCCTATATTGTAGGGATTCAATGAAAAAAATGTGGTAAGCATTAGGAGCTTGTTGCTCAGTTAGAGTGAGATAAAATCACTCTAACTCAAATCAAAGTCTTCTCTTATGCATCATAAAATAATGTCTTTTTTAAAAATGAGATGAAAATAGAATTTGACTGTTTACCTGATGATCGGTGAACACTTAAATCTCAATTTTGCTGTCAAGAAGGTTTTGAAATGGATATTTGGTGACTTAAAGTATTGCAGTGTCACCTTGTGTCAGATTTAAGTGTCCGGACTGCTTTCAGAGATAGTGTGGGAGAGGACAATTAGGGCAGGAGGTTGCTGTAAGAATCAGTTACCATTTGCTCTATAAGTATTAAGAGATGTATCTTGATTGAGCTGAAGGTATTGAGAGAGATTCCTGGACTGTCTCTTACAAAGGCTACTTTTTTCTTTCTCTCAGAAACAAATCTAACATTATAAAGTTTGTACACACTAACAATACAAACTAGCACTGCTGCCTCACAGCGCCAGGGACCCGGGTTCGATTCCCGGCTCGGGTCACTGTCTGTGCGGAGTCTGCACATTCTCCCCGTGTCTGCGTGGGTTTCCTCCGGGTGCTCCGGTTTCCTCTGAAAGTCGTGCTGGTTAGGGTGCATTGGGCCATGCTAAATTCTCCCTCAGTTGTACCCCGAACAGGCGCCGGAGTGTGGGCCACTAGGGGATTTTCACAGTAACTTCATTGCAGTGTTAATGTAAGCCCACTTGTGACACTAATAAATAAAAACTTAAAGCTTAAATGTTCAACTTAAATTTACATTACATCGAGATTCCCTTTCGATGATTCGCTTTTACTCAGTAACTATTCAGAAATTACCTTGCAATGCAAGCTCCCGTTGCCATGCCAACTACTCACCTCACAGCAATACTTTCCAAACTCTTGCTGGAAGAATCTTTGACCCTGGAGGAACTGTCGGACCATGGATTCGCCAGAAGGGAGGTTTCCATCCTGCAAAACCTGGACATTAGTGCCCTCTACTGGCTGACTTTTGTGACTGCTTCAAAATCCAAGTAAAACAGAGATATAATCCAACACCAACTGGAGCAGGAGCAATATAGATTTGTGAATGTACATTCGTAATAATATCTGCTTGCTCAACAAGTACAAGCATTCATTTCTTTGTTAGTTGTAAAACTTTGGGCAGTAATATAGTATTGAAGATTAAATAGTACTAAAGATCAAATTCGGCATGTCCGCTACGATTCTCACCAACTTTTACAGAAATGCCATAGAAAGCATCCTTTCTGGCTATATCACAGCTTGGTATGGCTCCTGCTCTGCCCAAGACCGCAAGGAACTACAAAGGGTCGTGAATGAAGCCTAGTCCATCACGCAAACCAACCTCCCATCCATTGATTCTGTCTACACTTCTTTCTTTGCCTCGGCAAAGCAGCCAGCATAATCAAGGACCCCACGCACCCCGGACATTCTCTCTTCCGTCGGGAAAAAGATACAAAAGTCTGAGTTTACGTACCACCCAACTCAAGAACAGCTTCTTCCCTGCTGCCATCAGATTTTTGAATGGACCTACCATATATTAAGCTGATCTTTCTCTACACCCTATAATTGTGACTGTAACACTACATTCTGCACTCTCTCCTTTCCTTCTCTATGAACGGTATGTTATGTCTGTATAGCGCACAAGAAACAAAACTTTTCACTTATCAATAGGTGTATTATTGTCACACGTATTGCCCAATACATGTGACAATAATAAATCAAATCAAACACGCTGCTTCTGCATTCCAGTTGTACCTAACCTATCCTTCTGATTCCCAATCTTTTTTATCAAAGCTACCTACCTCCAATTCATCCCATCTCCCATCTCCACTCATCTGCTGTTGAGTTGCTCATCCGTGCCTTTGTCACCTCCAGGCATGGGTATTCCAAAGCTCCCATGAACAGCTTTCCAACCTTCTTAAATTTAGCTCATCCCGCATCTGCTGTCTGCACCCGAAGTCGCATCAAGCTCAGCTCATTATCACCCACCGTGCTTGCTGGTCTACATTGGCAACTGATCCGCCAGCGTCTCAATATTCACAAAGAGCAGTGAGATCAGTGATCAGCTATTCACCGATCGGCACGGTGGCACAGTGGGTTAGCACTGCTGCCTCACAGCGCCAGGGACCCGGGTTCGATTCCCGGCTTGGGTCACTGTCCGTGTGGAGTTTGCACATTCTCCCCGTGTCTGCGTGGGTTTCCTCCGGGGGCTCCGGTTTCCTCCCACAGTCCAAAGATGTGCTGGTTAGGGTGCATTGGCCGTGCCAAATTGGCCCTGTGAGCGGGATTTTACGATCTCGCCCGAGCGAGATACGAGGTATGGAGATTTCCGTTCCACGAGCCTCACCCACCCCGATTCCAGGGCGGGCAAGACGGTAAAATTCCAGCCTTAGCGTCAGGGGGATTAGCGGGGTAAATACGTGGGTTACAGGGATAGGGCCTAGCTGGGATTGTTGTCAGTGCAGACTCGATAGGCCGAATGGCCACTTCCTGCACTGCAGGGATTCTATGATTCTAATGTGGTTCCAATGGTGTTGATTCAGGATGAAATGTTAGTCAGGTCACTGGCAGGATTCATTGTTCCCTATTACATCTCATCTAAAGGATGGCACTCAGACAATGCAGCACTCCCTCAATACTACACTCCGGAGTGTCGGCCTCGCCTATCCTATATAAGACCCTCGTCAGACCCCACTTGGAGTACTGTGCTCAGTTCTGGTCGCCTCACTATAGGAAGGATGTGGAAAAGATTGGAAGGGTGCAGAGGAGATTTACAAGGATGTTGCCTGGATTGAGTGGCATGCCTTATGAGGATAGGCTGAGGGAGCTCGGTCTTTTCTCCTTGGAGAGATGAAGGATGAGAGGAGACCTAATAGAGGTGTATAAGATGTTGAGAGGCATAGATCGGGTGGACTCTCAGAGGCTTTTTCCCAGGGTGGAAATGTCTGCTACGAGAGGACACAGGTTTAAGGTGCTGGGGGGTAGGTACAGGGGAGATGTTAGGGGTAAGTTTTTCACACAGAGGCTGGTGGGCGAGTGGAATCGGCTGCCGTCAGTGGTGGTGGGGGCGAACTCAATAGGGTCTTTTAAGAGACTCCTGGATGAGTACATGGAGCTTAATAAGATGGAGGGTTATAGGTAGGTCTAGAAGGTAGGGATGTGTTCGGCACAACTTGTGGGCTGAAGGGCCTGTTTGTGCTGTAGTTTTTCTATGCTCTCAAGCTTTGGAGAAGGAAATAACCTCACAACCTTTCGATTCAAAGCGGAGATAAGCTGACATTTCACGTCATGTGGATAGGAAGGGGTGTGCAGTGCTTTCTAACAATAGCTCCGATACCTTACCATTTCCACCCAGGTGCCTCCCACTGTGACAAACTGCCCCTTCTCAGCGGACTCCTTGAGTTGTGTGTACAAGACTGGATACCAGCACTTAACCCACTGCAGCTGCTGCGCCTGTGAGAGAGTGAAAGGAAATTATATCAGCTCTTGTTCATTCTATATGGTATCTCTTTCAGCACTCAACTCCAAAAAATCATTGAAAAAATAAATCATTTGCATTTATATAATACCTTTCACATTCTCTCTGAAGCCCCAGAGTGTTCCAAACAACAACTTGCATTTATGTAGCACCTTTAATATAACAAAGCATCCCAAGGCACTTCACCAAGTGTAAACACAACAAACACTGACACCAAGCCGACGGGGGAGATGTTAGAAGAGACTGATGGTTTGGTAAAGAGATAAGCATTAAATAGTGACGAAGAAGAGAAAGAGGAGGCGCTTTATGGAAAGAATTCCAGAGTTTAGGGTGCAGACACAATGACACAGTGGTTAGCACTGCTGCCTCACAGTGCCAGGGACCCGGGTTCGATTCCCAGCTTGGGTGACTGACTGTGTGGAGTCTGCACGTTCTCCCCGTGTCTGCGTGGATTTCCTCCGGGTGCTCCGGTTTCCTCCCACACTCCAAAGATAGAGTCATAGAGGCTTACAGCATGGGAACAGGCCCTTCGGCCCAACTTGTCCATGCCGCCCTTTTTTTAAACCCCCCTAAGCTGGTCCCAATTGCCCGCATTTGGCCCATATCTTACCCATGTAACTGTCTAAATGCTTTTTAAAAGATAAAATTGTACCCGCCTCTACTACTACCTCTGGCAGCTCGTTCCAGACACTCACCACCCTCTGTGTGAAAAAATTGCCCCTCTGAACCTTTTTGTATCTCTCTCCTTAAACCTATGCCCTCTAGTTTTAGACTCCCCTGCCTTTATTGCCCACAGAAGGTGATGTTTTCGGTCTTCAAAGTGGAAGTGGACTAGAGACTGTACACAGATCACAATTTCAACAGTCCAGGTGATTAAAATTTAGTCAAAAATTATGTAGCTGCACAACAAATGCGGTTAACTGTCAGGCATAAAACACTGATGTTTTTTCCCCCCGAGGTAGTGGGATCCAGCAGACAGGCTGAGATCTCAACACAAAACAATGCAATGACATTTTAACTTGGGCAGGGGGTTTAATGTGCGCGTTAGGTGGATTGGCCATGCTAAATTGACCCCAGTGTCAGGGAGATTAGCAGGGTAAATATGTGGGGTTACAGGAATAGGTGGGATTGTGGTCGGTGCAGACTCGATGGGCCGAATGGCCTCCTTCTGCACTGTAGGGATTCTAGGTGATTGAGGACACGGCCGTCCACGGAGGGATAAAGTGTGGATGGCTGGGGTTGTAAGGCAGGAAGAGATTCTAAAGGTGGGCGGAGCGAGGCCATGGAGGCATTTAAACGTGTCTAACGTGAAGCAATGCTGGATCAGGGGCCAATGTGGATCAGGGGTGGTGAGGGAGTGGGGGCTTGGTGTGGGATAGGAGTTCCCTCTGCTGGCACCTGGAACTGAACATCCGAACTTACTGAGCAATGGCAAATTCTTGGATCCAGTTATGAAGCAGCAGCAGAAAGTCTGGAAGCTGCCAGGGTCTAAAACATAGCGACACTACTAAAGCGGCACGCAAAGTTAGAATGTCATGAGAAGACTCAGAAAGATTTCCTCTTTGCAGATAATGAGGATCACATGGATAATCGCCCGATAAAAATTGGTGAATTTATAAAACCAGGGTGCATCAGAAGCTGATAATAATATTCTAAATAAAACTGAAATCGGATACAGTTTCCTTCAGGGTAGGTAACACCAGGAACCTGTGCGATTTCAAGAAGATATGGTTCTTGGGGTTCAAGGGATCAAGGGAAATGGTGGGGTGAAGGCAGGATCAGGATATTGGATTTGATGATTAAACTAAACAGCGGAGCAAGCTAGAAGGGCAAATGGCCTACTCCTGCTTCTATTTTCAACGTTTCTATGTTTTCAGGAGGCTGGGCGAGATTGGGTGGATTAAATATTAATGTTAGGTTTAGTTAAAGGTTCAATTCATAGAATCATAGAATTCCTACAGTGCAGAAGGAGGCCATTCAGCCCATCGAGTCTGCACCGACCACAATCCCACCCAGGCCCTATCCCCATAACCCCATGCAATTACCCTGTTAGAACATAGAACATAGAACATAGAACATTACAGCGCAGAACAGGCCCTTCGGCCCACGATGTTGCACCGACCAGTTAAAAAAAAAAACTGTGACCCTCCAACCTAAACCAATTTCTTTTCGTCCATGAACCTATCTACGGATCTCTTAAACGCCCCCAAACTAGGCGCATTTACTACTGATGCTGGCAGGGCATTCCAATCCCTCACCACCCTCTGGGTAAAGAACCTACCCCTGACATCGGTTCTATAACTACCCCCCCTCAATTTAAAGCCATGCCCCCTCGTGCTGGATTTCTCCATCAGAGGAAAAAGGCTATCACTATCCACCCTATCTAAACCTCTAATCATCTTATATGTTTCAATAAGATCCCCTCTTAGCCGCCGCCTTTCCAGCGAAAACAATCCCAAATCCCTCAGCCTCTCCTCATAGGATCTCCCCTCCATACCAGGCAACATCCTGGTAAACCTCCTCTGCACCCTCTCCAAAGCCTCCACATCCTTCCTGTAATGTGGGGACCAGAACTGCACACAGTACTCCAAGTGCGGCCGCACCAGAGTTGTGTACAGTTGCAACATAACGCTACGACTCCTAAATTCAATCCCCCTACCAATAAACGCCAAGACACCATATGCCTTCTTAACAACCTTATCTACTTGATTCCCAACTTTCAGGGATCTATGCACACATACACCTAGATCCCTCTGCTCCTCCACACTATTCAAAGTCCTCCCGTTAGCCCTATACTCAACACATCTGTTATTCCTACCAAAGTGAATTACCTCACACTTCTCCGCATTAAACTCCATCCGCCACCTCTCGGCCCAACTTTGCAACCTGTCTAAGTCTTCCTGCAAACTACGACACCCTTCCTCACTGTCTACCACACCACCGACTTTGGTGTCATCAGCAAATTTCCTAATCCACCCAACTATACCCTCATCCAGATCATTAATAAATATTACAAACAGCAGTGGCCCCAAAACAGATCCCTGAGGTACACCACTTGTAACCGCACTCCATGATGAATATTTACTATCAACCACCACCCTCTGTTTCCTATCCGCTAGCCAATTCCTGATCCAATTTCCTAGATCACCCCCAATCCCATACATCTGCATTTTCTGCAGAAGCCTACCATGGTGAACCTTATCAAACGCCTTACTAAAATCCATATATACCACGTCCACTGCCTTGCCCCCATCCACCTCCTTGGTCACTTTCTCAAAAAACTCAATAAGGTTAGTAAGGCACGACCTACCTGTCACAAAACCATGCTGACTATCACCTATCAATTCATTACTCTCCAAGTAGTTATATCTGTTAGTCCCCCTGACACTAAGGGGCAATTCAGCATGGCCAATCCACCTAACCCGCACATCTTTGGAGTGTGGGAGGAAACCGGAGCACCCGGAGGAAACCCACGCAGACACGGGGAGAACGTGCAGACTCCACACAGACAGTGACCCAAGCCGGGAATCGAACCTGGGTTCCTGGCGCTGTGAGGCAGCCGTGCTAACCACTGTGCCGCCATTCTGTGAATGAATGCATCCTTCTTTTCCACGACTGAGATAATAACAGTAGCAAACCCCTCCGAGCAGTAGTTCAGGCATCCTTAAGCGTTTACATGCAAGGAAGCCCCGGTGCCAAGTATTAGATGTGTGAGATCAGTGACAATGCAGAGCAATGCTGCAGGAGTAGAGGGCGAGTCTAGGATGAATGAAGAGGTTTCTCTTGTAATTCTGGAGCAGCCACACAGTCAGACTGAGTGTCACAGAGAAATGGGCATTTGTGGCTCATGAGATGCGTGGCTGAGTGACTAACAGCTGTCAATGGGTCTTGCAGCTGTTTCTCCTCCTCTCTCTGCCCAAACATGCCAGGGGCAGCTGGCACAGTCCTGAACATGGCCTCTATCACAACTTAAAAGAACCAACAATAAAGGTAGTAAAATCTTATAAAAACAGCAAAATGCTGGAAAATCTCAGCAGCTCTGGCCGCATTGATTTGATTTATTGTCACATGTATTAGTGTTCAGTGAAAAGTATTGTTTCTCGCACTCTATACAGACAAAGCATACCGTACATAGAGAACGAAAGGAGAGGATGCAGAATGTAGTGTTACAGTCACAGCTAGGGTGTAGAGAAAGATCAACTTAGTGCGAGGTAGATCCATTCAAAAGTCTGACGGCAGCAGGGAAGGTGCTGTTCTTGAGTCGGTTGGTGCGTGACCTCAGACTTTTGTATCTTTTTCCCGACGGAAGAAGGTGGAAGAGAGAGGGCCTGATTTTACCATTTGGAGTCTAAGGGCCGGATCCGGGCGTAATGCAGATCCCAGCCCGGAATCCTCTTTGCAGCGCGCCCATACGCTTTTTGCCGGCTCCAGTCCGATCCGCGCAGTGGGCGGGGCTTAGCACTGCCGGAACGATCGGAGCAAAAAATCTTAGCACTGCCGGAACGATCGGAGCAAAAAATCTGAAGCAGCGCGCCCGGGCGGGAAAGAAAAAAACAGCAGAGAGGCGGGGGAGGGCGGGGGGGGGGGTACATGGGAGATTCTTGCAAAACTGAAAATAATGTAGCATCTTCTTTGTGCTGCCTAATTATCTATGGGAAAGGTAATTAAACTACAGTGTCCTAGTGAGCAATTAGTGACCTGTATGATGCATTTGTGATCTGTAACTGGGTTGTTGATGTCCCTGTAGCCATGAGTCAGGTGCTCAAATGTTCAGAGTCATGTGGTGAACTTGGAAGAATTGTCCCCCTGGTGGAACTTGGTTGGAAATAAGATTCAAGGAGATTACTAAATCTGGGAAATCAACCACAGTGAAAAGAGGTTTGTATTGGCAACTCTTCTCTCACATTCCATGGCAGATGTGCCCCTACTTATGAATGTGATTTGCATGGGCAACGTTGGGTGCAGCTAATCTGCCTCTGGAGCAGCCTTGGATCCCTTCTTTCATCTTGTTTTCATCTGAACATTGCACAGAATTGGAGGAATTCCCTTTGGAAGATAATGTCAAAATTATAATCGCAGGAACTAAAAACCTGACAGTCAAAAATTTGGGAAAATATTTCAAAATATATATCCCCATCCATATTTTGAAATATTTGAAGTCCATCCTCACCCCCTCCAACCAGAGATCCATCTGAGGCCTCCCCCCTCCTCCAGCGGAAGGCCAGGAAGGTGCTGCAGGCTCTCGAAGAACTGCAGGTCGGAAGGATGGTGGAGGGAGACCAGCGATCGAGGTAGGTTGTGGGTGTGTTCTGCCGAGGGGGGCCTGCCTCCCAGGGGCGTCCGATCCCGGGTAGGGGCCTGCCTCCCAGGTGGATCCAATCCACCTAATCTCTCCTCGTATCTTAGCATTTGGAGTCCAGTATCACTCTGGTGAATCTACACCACACACCCTCCAAGGCCAATGCATCTTTCCAAAAGTGCACAGAATTGCTCACAGCATTCAAGCATGGTCTAACAAGGGCTTTGTACAGCTGAAACATGACTTGTATTCTCTTGTATTCTATTATGCTCCTCTAAATATAAAGGCCAGCACTGTTGTCTACCGTCTGTACCTATTCATGATATTTTAATGAACGGTGGACTTGCACCCCAAGTCTCTTTAGGCTTTGGGTTAGATGCTAGGAAGTATTTCTTCATTCAGAGAGACATTACCCTCCGGATGTAGTGAACATATGATGGATATAATTTGCTTCAGTGATAAGAGTTACTCCAGTTACAGATATTAGTTAGATATGACTGAGGGGAGTCATAGAACATAGAACAGTACAGCACAGAACAGGCCCTTCGGCCCACGATGTTGTGCCGAGCTTTATCTGAAACCAAGATCAAGCTATCCCACTCCCTATCATCCTGGTGTGCTCCATGAGCCTATCCAATAACCGCTTAAATGTTCCTAAAGTGTCTGACTCCACTATCACTGCAGGCAGTCCATTCCACACCCCAACCACTCTCTGAGTAAAGGACCTACCTCGGACATCCTTCCTATATCTCCCCCATGAACCCTATAGTTATGCCCCCTTGTAATAGCTCCATCCACCCGAGGAAATAGTCTTTGAATGTTCACTCTATCTATCCCCTTCATCATTTTATAAACCTCTATTAAGTCTCCCCTCAACCTCCTCTGCTCCAGAGAGAACAGCCCCAGCTCCCTCAACCTTTCCTCATAAGACCTACCCACCAAACCAGGCAGCATCCTGGTAAATCTCCTCTGCACTCTTTCCAGCGCTTCCACATCCTTCTTATAGTGAGGTGACCAGTACTGCACACAATATTCCAAATGTGGTCTCACCAAGGTCCTGTACAGTTGCAGCATAACCCCACAGCTCTGGGTAACAGCAGTGCCTCGGGGAATCAGGGAGGAAACAGGTTTTTCTGGAAATGTATTTTTATTCTATTCATTCGTGGGACATGGGCGTCATGAGAATCAACCACATTGCTGTGACTCTGGAGTCACGTGTGGGCCAGCCGGGGAAGGACAGTAGATTTCCTACCCTAAAGGACATTAGTGAACCAGATTGGTTTTTCCGACAACGGTTTCATGGTCATCAGTAGATTCTTAATTCCAGATATTTTTTATTGAAATTAAATTCCACCATCTGCCGTGGCGGGATTCGAACCCGGGTCCCCAGAACATTAGTTGAGTTTCTGGATTAATAGTCTAGCGACAAGACCACTAGGCCACCGCCTCTCCTGGACACAGTTTATTTTTCTTTTACCTCCTAAGAGATTCCCACGGTTCTGCGATGGGTCACTGTCCGTGTGGAGTTTGCACATTCTCCCCGTGTCTGCGTGGGTTTCCTCTGGGTGCTCCGGTTTCCTCCCACACTCCAAAGTTTTAAAAAAAGTTTATTTTGTTAGTGTTGCAAGTAGGCTTACATTAACACTGCAATGAAGTTACTGTGAAAATCCCCTAGTCGCCACACTCCGGTGCCTGTTTGGGTACACTGAGGGAGAATTTAGCATGGCCAATGCACCCTAACCAGCACGTCTTTCAGACTGTGGGAGGAAACTGGAGCATCTGGAGGAAACTCACGCAGACATGGGGAGAATATGCAGATTCCGCACAGACAGTGACTCAACCGGGAATCGTGTGGCATGTCCTCCATTACACTTCCTGAGGTCGATGACTATCTCCTCATCGGTGGAAAGAATAACATAGCTAACATTTAGTGTCCATATGACTGTTCTGCAGAGCCAACATGCAATCCAATTACGCACATTACTGCCTTCTGGGTGTGCATGTTAGGTGGATTGGCCATGCTAAATTGTCCGTTAGTGGTCCAAGACTTGTAGGTTAGGTGGATTGGCCATGGGAAATGTCTGGGGTTATGGGGTTAGGATGGGGGAAAGGACCTGGGTAAGGTACTCTGTCAGAGAGAGTCAGTACAGACTCAATGGGCCGAATGGCCTCCTTCTGCACTGTGGGGATTGGGAAAATCCATGCCATTCTTCACTCAGCATTAAGGGGGCACTATCCTGCCTGTAGCTCATACTACCAATGACTTACAAGAATTTGAGTGACTCAGAATGTAAAGACAGAAGAAGCCTATATCCACTATATGAATCGATATTTCATCATATATCAATGAGGCAAAAAAGAAAACATTGAGATAATTAAGGGTCGACTCATTCAGGAGTTGCAGGAGTTGTATATAAGCTACCAATCCCAGCAGTCACTCCGCAAACCTTCCGCAACAAAGCATTCAGCCATCAATTGCGTCTGGTTCCAGACACCGAGCTCACCGCAGTACAGCCACACTCCACACTGACTGAAAGTGAAAGCTATATTATATTTCAGAAGAGGAAGCCTTTTTTTTACAAGTGCAAACTCAATGACAAGTGTCAGAGAATGCATTACCGAGGCACTGGTTTACAGTAAGGGTGCTTCACCAATGAAAACAGTCAGGTACAGAGAAACATCAGCCACAGTGGGGTTAGAAATGGCAGCATTGCACAGTAGGAAAGACCAGAGCTGGGTAAATATAGTGGTCACCATAGGGGACGCTTAAATAAGGAGTCGGACATTTGATTCAGAAAATTGCAAGATAGGGGATGCAGGGGTGATCTCCGAGGATGGCACGGTGGCACAGTGGCTAGCACTGCTGCCTCACAGCACCAGGGACCCGGGTTCGATTCTGGCCTTGGGTGACTGCCTGTGTGAAATCATAGAATCCCTACAGGAAGCCAATGGGCCCTTCGAGTCTGCACCGACCACAATCCCACACAGGCCCTATCCCCGTAACCCCACATATTTACTCTGCTAATCCCCCTGATAGTAGGGTCAATTTAACATGGTCGATCAACCTAACCCGGACATCTTTGGAGTTTGCAAGTTCTCCCCGTGTCTGCACGGGTTTCCTCCCACAGTCCGAAAGATGTGCAGGTTAGATTGATTGGCCGTGCTAAATTGCACCTTAGCATCAGAGGGATTAGCGGGGTAAATATGTGGGGGTTACAGGGATAGGGCCTGGGTGGGATTGTGGTCGGTGCAGACTCGATGGGCCAAATGGCCTCCTTCCGCACTGTAGGGATTCTATGATTGGGATACAGTCTATGAAGTTTTGGACAATTACAAGTCTAAGCAGGCTGGAGATTCAGATGATGGCGGCAAGAGCGTTTGAGAGTCATGTCTTCAGGTAATAAAGGTTTTGACAATGTTAAAGATGAGGGAGGGTGACAGATCAGATGGGCCCCTGAATATCAAACAGGACAGGGTGTTCGGGATGGAACCAATGCCCATCATCAAATTGGCTCTGTGGCAGCAGATAGTGTCTACAGCAAAATAACAACTAAATAAGGCCACAGGAAGAAAACAAACTGGTGGAGTGGAAAGCAAGCTGGCAACTGGCTATCTCACCTACTTTCTGAAGACCAATTTCACCCCCATCATCCCGCTTAAAGAGATAAATTTGATCACAGGGATGATGGACCAAAGGACCTCCTTGGATACTGTACATTTTATGAGCTGTTACCATCCTCATGGTAAGGAGTGCAGTAACACTCATTGCTCAACTCAAGGAAGAGGAATATCCACTGAGTCATAGAGGTTTACAGCATGGAAACAGGCCCTTCAGCCCAACTTGTCCATGCCACCCAGTTTTTAACCACTAAGCTAGTCCCAATTGCCTGCATTTGGCCCATATCCCTTTATATCCAGCTTACCCATGTAACTGTCTAAACGCTTTTTAAAAGACAAAATTGTACCCGCCTCTACTACTACCTCTGACAGCTCGTTCCAGACACTCACCACCCTCTGAGTGAATAAATTGCCCCTCTGGGCCCTTTTGTTTCCCTCCCCTCTCACCTTAAACCTATGCCCTCTAGTTTTAGACTCCCCTACCTTTGGGAAAAGATGTTGACTATCTAGCTGATCTATGCCCCTCATTATTTTATAGACCTCTGTAAGATCATCCCTAAGCCTCCTACGCTCCAGGGGAAAAAGTCCCAGTCTATCCAGCCTTTCACTGGGGAGATGTATCTGTGAATTTATTCAAAACAAACCTTCCAAAGGGATGGAAGAAGAGAGAATATGGAAGAACTATAGTTGGATAGTGTGTTGCACCTTCCTAATTCTGGTGAGGCCATTAGAGGGAGACACAGAAGTCAGACAAGGCAGCTATCAAGAGGAAGGAATTACATTTGAGATGATGACTCAATTAGTGACATTTTATTCATTACAGGTGGTTAATTACAAAGACCAAGGGAAGAGACAAGTGTCCAAACTCTCATCTAACAGCATGGGATTAAATTTGAAAAAATCAATTTCTACATAAAAATGCTAACAGAATGATATATATTTCTCTGGTCAGAGCTATGGCCGATTTTATAGTTTAAAATTTATCAGGCTTACATTAAGACTGCAATGAAGTTACTGTGAAAATCCCCTAGTCGCCACACTCCTGCGCCTGTTCGGGTTCACTGAGGGAGAATTTAGCATGGCCAGTGCACCTAATGAGCACATCTTTCGGGCCGTGGGAGGAAACCGGAGCACCCAGAGGAAACCCACGCAGACACGGGGAGAACGTGCAAACTCCACACAGACAGTGACCCGAGCTGGGAATCGAACCCGGGTCCCTGGTGCTGTGAGGCAGTAGAATCATAGAATCTATGGCACAGAGACAGGCCCTTCAGCCCAATGTGTCAGGAACGAGATGCCAGAGGTGGTAGTAGAGATGGGTACAACTTTGTCTTTTAAAAAGCGTTTAGACAGTTACATGGGTAAGATGGGTATAGAGGGATATGGGCCAAACGCGAGCAATTGGGACTGGCTTAGGGGTTAAAAAAAGAGGCAGCATGGACAAGTTGGGCCGAAGGGCCTGTTTCCATGCTGTAAACCTCTGTGACTCTATGATTCTACCTGGTCCATGCCGATCAAAGTGTCCTTCTAAGCTAACCCCATTTGCCTGCATTTGGCCCATATCCCTCTAAGCCATTCCTATCCATGTATCTGTCCAAATGCCTTTTAAATGTTGTCAATGTCCCTGCCTCAACCACTTCCTCCGGCAGCTCATTCCACATATGTACCACCCTCTGTGTAATGCTAACCACTGTGCCACCATGTAACCCCTGAAGAGCCTTTGTGAATTTGAATATTCAACTCTGAATCACAGCTCTAAATTTCTCTTGCTGCATTTTCCACCCTTGTGAAGCAACCAGATAGGAGCATTCTGCAAAAGTAACTAATTCTGTGGCATCCACATTGGTTCTGTTAAACCGGCTGAACAGGAAGATTAATGCTACAGCCACACTGACCTGTGCAGTATTCAGATGATAGGGGCTGATCCATTATGTATTGTATTGGGAGGCAGTTTATATAGACTTTAAAGTGACCAGTCACTTTTAAATATTATTTTAAAAAGCTTTCCCTCCCTATTTCTTGTAACAAAGCAGGTCAAAAGGGTACAGTTGACTTGTTCTCTGTCCCTTTGATGCAAATTCAGCTGTTTAAAGATATGTCAGACCGGCTTGGGTAAATAGCAGGGTAAATAAGTGGGGTTACGGGAATAGGGCCTGGGTGGGATTGTTGTTGTGTGCAGACTTGATGGGCCGAACAGCCTCCTTCTGCACTGTAGCGATTCTATGATCTACGTGGAGAATGGTGAGCATGGATAAAGATTTGATCAAAAGCGGGATAAAGGGTAATGGGGAAAAGGCAGGGAAGTGGAGTTAGGATGAGATGGAGATCAGCCATGATCATATAGAATGGCAGAGCAGGGTCAAAGGGCAGAATTGGTTACTCTCGCTCCTAATTCCTGTGTTCATATTGAACATGATGTGGAGATGCCGGCGTTGGACTGGGGTGAACACAGTAAGAAGTCTCACAACACCAGGTTAAAGTCCAACAGGTTTATTTGGTAGCAAATACCATAAGCTTTCGGAGCGCTGCTCCGAATTAGTATTAATTAGTATTCTGTAACTTGATTTCTGTGATTCTGTGCACTGTTTGAGAGCAGATTTCCACTCCATCTGACGAAGGAGCCGCGCTCCGAAAGCTTATGGTATTTGCTACCAAATAAACCTGTTGGACTTTAACCTGGTGTTGTTAGACTTCTTACTGTGTTCATATTGAACGTCGTGATGTGGAGATGCCGGCGTTGGACTGGGGTAAGCACAGTAAGAAGTCTCCCAACACCAGGTTAAGTTGAGCTCATGGTATTTGCTACCAAATAAACCTGTTGGACTTTAACCTGGTGTTGTGAGACTTCTTACTGTTCATATTGAACAACAGAGGACATTCTCTCCCATGTCGGTGGGAAGCATCTTACCATCCAAAACATCACAGCTAAGATTTCTAACTCCACGGAGGGAACAGTTTCTCGCTGTCTACCTTACTGATTTCTTCAATCATCTCAAACTACTTTACTTGCCTCTGCAGAATTCCACCAAAATTAACAGACCGAGACAGAGTACAGGAATGAGATAGAGGATCTGGTGCGGTGACAGTAATCTCGCCTTCAATGTCAACGAAACAAAAGAGATTGCCATCAACTTCAGGAAGCGTAAAGGAGAACATGCCCCTGTCTACATCAACGGGGATGAAGTAGAAATGGTCGAGAGCTTCAGATTTTTAGGTGTCCAGATCACCAACAACCTGTCCTGGTCCCTCCACGCTGACACTATAGTTAAGAAAGCCCACCAACGCCTCTACTTTCTCAGAAGACTAAGGAAATTTGATATATCAGCTATGATTCTCACCAACTTTTACAGATGTACCATAGAAAGCATTCTTTCTGGTTGTATCACAGCTTGGTATGGCTCCTGTGCTGCCCAAGACCGCAAGAAACTACAAAGGGTCACGAATGTAAACCAATCCATCACGCAAACCAGCCTCCCATCCATTGACTCTGTCTACACTTCCCGCTGCCTCAGAAAAGCAGCCAACATAATCAAGGACCCCACGCACCCCGGACATTCTCTCTTCCACCTTCTTCCGTCGGGGGAAAAAGATACAAAAGTCTGAGGTCACGTACCAACCGACACAAGAACAGCTTCTTCCCTGCTGCCGTCAGACTTTTGAATGGACCGACCTCGCACTAAGTTGATCTTTCTCTAGACCCTAACTATGACTGTAACACTACATTCTGCACTCTCTCCTTTCCTTCTCTATGAACGGTATGCTTTGTCTGTACAGCCGCTCAAGAAACAATACTTTTCACTGTATACTAATACATGTGACAATAAATCAAATCAAATCAAACGAAAGAGTCACACACGTTTGGACATAAGTCTGGTGGCTTTTGATTGGAGTTATTGCTTCATTCTGAAGGCAACGCTGGTTTAAAAGAAAGTGAAATTTCTAATTTATTTTGCTCATTTGAACTTCCTATTTGCTGATTACAGAGTGGTGGTGAAGGAGAAGGCAGGAGGATCTGCACTCTGATTACTGCAGCGTTGAGGTGGGGGGAGACAGAAGGTCAAAGGTCAAACAACACTGGCACATATCTCACCTGAGAGCAAGTGAAGATGAAGTTTGGGTTTTTCTCCATGAGGCGCAGTGCGGATACCCAGCTGCGGGCACACTTCCGAATCGTCTCCTCAAATGGCCACAGCCAGGCTGGTCAACAAAAAGAAAGATTAAAATACTGATGTCATCATACCGAGTAGCCAGGGACAGGTGGAGGCCTTTCAGCCACTCACACCTGCTTCTCCATTCAACTAGATCATAACTGATCCGTCATCTTCACACCACCTCCCCACCTTGATTCCGTGTCCCCTTAAGTAACAAAAACCTATTCTTCTCAGTTTTGAAAAATTTTCAATCGGTCCCCAGTTCAAAAGCTTTTCGGGAGAGAGTTCCAGATTTCCAGAGTTCTAGATTTCCAGAGTTCTAGATTTCCGGAGTTCTAGATTTCCAGCATTCTACATTTCCAGAGTTCTAGACTTCCCGAGTTCTAGATTTCCCGAGTTCTCGATTTCCCGAGTTCTCGATTTCCCGAGTTCTCGATTTCCCGAGTTCTCGATTTCCGGAGTTCTAGATTTCCAGCATTCTACATTTCCCGAGTTCTACATTTCCAGAGTTCTAGACTTCCCGAGTTCTAGATTTCCCGAGTTCTAGATTTCCCGAGTTCTAGATTTCCCGAGTTCTAGATTTCCCGTGTTCCAGATTTCCCGTGTTCCAGATTTCCCTTGTGTGAAGAAGTGCTTCCAGTCATCATCCTTGTCGCAACTCTAATTTTAAGATCACACCCTCTTTTTAAAAAAGTTTATTTATTATTAGTGTTTATTTATTAGTGCCGTGGGGTGGCACGGTGGCACAGTACCTTTTAACTTTTAATCCTTTGCTGCATTTTAATATATCCAGCTCCGTGGCTAGTTTTCTGATGCACATTTAACAAAAATAACTTCATTTCACGGATAAATGGCAGCACAATGGTGAGCACTGCTGATGCTCTGTTTGTGAACAGAATTCCCACTCACCTGAAGAAGGGGCTTGCAGCTCCGAAAGCTTGTGTGGCTTTTGCTACCAAATAAACCTGTTGGACTTTAACCTGGTGTTGTTAAGCCTCACAGCGCCAGGGACACCCAGGTTCAATTCCGGCCTCCGGTCAATGTGTGTGTGGAGTTTGCACGTTCTCCCCGTGTCTTTGTGGGTTCCCTCCGGGTGCTCCGGTTTCCTCCCACAGTCCAAAGATGTGCGGGTTAGGTGGATTGGCCGTGCTAAATTAACCCTAGTGTCAGGGGGATTAGCAGGGTAAATATGTGGGGTTACGAGAATGGGGCCTGGGTGGGATTGTGGCTGGTGCAGATACGATGGGCTGAATGGCCTCCTTCTACACTGTTGGGATTCTATGATTCTGTGAAGTTACTGTGAAAATCCCCTAGTTGCCACACTCCGGTGCCTGTTCAGATATACTGAGGGAGAACCTAAACAGGTGCTGTGAGGCAGTAGTGTGCCATCGTGCCGCCCCCCCCGGTGTTCTTGTTCTGAACTCCCCCAGCAGGGAAAATAGTTTCCCCCTATCTACCCTATTACCTCAATTAAAACATCCCTTCATCTTCTACATTCAAGGAAGACAAGCAACGCATCTAGGCAAACTGGACAATGAGTAAAGGATACGGAGGTTCCATTAATTTAACGGCACAGACCGTGAGGGCTGAATGGCCTCCTTTTGTGCTGTAAGGTTCTATGGTGCAGCCCAACTTATAATTCTGTGGACGTCAATGCAAGTTTTTAAAAAACCGGGGCTGGGAGGGAATGAAAGACAAAGATTTGTGATCAATTGCTTTTTTATTATGCCACAATTTGCGATCTACACCTGTAACACTTTGAAGAATGACTGTGTAGATTTTATTCAGAAAAATCTATATTTTAGTAAGGCCCTTCCTCCAGCCCCGACACAGCAGCAGCAATATCCAGCAACTCAACAAGGCTTCTTTGAAAGCACCTTCAAAACACACATAATCTCTACCACCCAGGAGGGCAAGGGCAGCGGATATATAGGAACACCATCACCCGCAAGTTCCCCTCCAAGCCAAATGTTGTCCTGACTTGGAACTATATCACCATCCCTTCAGTGTTGCTAGATTGAACTCCCTTCCTAACAGCGCTATGGGTGTACCTACACCACAAGTGGTGCAGTGATTCAAGAAGGCAATTTTCCACCACCTTCCCAAGGGCAATTAGAGATGGGCAATAAATTCTGCCCTAGCCAGCAACTTCCAGAGTTAGTTGTAGTCAAATTTTTGTTGACCAGTGTGGACACGATGGGCCAAATGGCCTCCCTCTGTCCTATAAACGTCTATGAATCTATAATTGATGCGCATAACAGGTTCCCACAAAAAGCAATGAGATAATGAGCAGATAATCTAACATTCAGTCTTGCCTGAGGAATAAATATTGGCCAGGCTGGCAAAGCTTCCCTGTTCTTCTTCCAATCGTAATATAGGATTCTTTACTTCCATCTGAGGGAACAGGTATGGCCTGTGTTTAATGTCATCTGAAAAGACGGCATCTCTGACAATGCAGCAGTCCCTCAGCTAGATCAAAACACAAGACGTGGGCCTACAAATATGGGTTAAGGATAAGACTATAATGCTGCGGGTCCTATTCTGCATTTTATGCTTACATTGGAGCAATTTTCCGAACCACTTTTGTATATTACAGGACGGAGCTTACTGACCGGCACTGGCTCTTGGTTAAGCAATGCCACAATTTTCAAATTCTCATCCTTGTTTTCAAATCCCTCTACAGCTTTTCCCCTCCTTACTGGGCAGCACAGTGGTTAGCACCGCTCCCTCACAGCGCCAGGGACCCAGGTTCGATTCCCGGCTTGGGTCACTGTCTGTGCTGTGTCTGCACGTTCTCCCCATGGTCTGCGTGGGTTTCCTCCCACATTCTGAAAGACGTGCTGGTTAGGTGCATTGGCCACGCTAAATTCTCCCTCAGTGTACCTGAACAGGTGCCGGAGTGTGGCGACTAGGGGATTTTCACAGTAACTTCTTATTATTCCCCCTCTAATTAAACCTTACAGTGAGTCTTGGGTATCCATTATTCTAAGTGCAGACTATTTAAACCCTTAATTGGTTTATAGCCTGCAATGCATCCAAAGTATTTAGTTCTTTGTGTAAACTTTTTCAATTCCGGACAAATGTGAGGTAATGCATTTTGGAAGGTCTAATAAAGATAGGAAATATACAGTAAATGGCAGAACCCTTAAGAGTATTGATAGGCAGAGGGATCTGGGTGTGCAGGTACACAGGTCAGTGAAAGTGGCAACGCAGGTGGAGAAGGTAGTCAAGAAGGCATACGGCATGCTTGCCTTCATCGGCCAGGGCATTGAGTTTAAAAATTGGCAAGTCATGTTGACGCTTTATAGAACCTAGTTAGGCCGCACTTGGAATATAGTGTTCAATCCTGGTCACCAGACTATCAGAAGAATGTGGAGGCTTTGGAGAGGGTACAGAAAAGAGTTACCAGGATGTTGCCTGGTATGGAGGGCATTAGCTATGAGGAGAGGTTGGAGAAACTTGGTTTGTTCTCACTGGAACGACGGAGGTTGAGGGGCGACCTAATAGAAGTCTACAAGATTATGAGGGGCATGGACATAGTGGATAGTCGGAAGCTTTTATCCAGGGTGGAAGAGTCAATTACTAGGGGGCCTGGGTTTAAGATGTGAGGGGCAAGGTTTAAAGGAGATGTACGAGGCAAACATTTTACACAGAGGGTGGTGGGTGCCTGGAACTCGCTGCCAGGGGAGGTAGTGGAAGCAGATACGACAGTGACTTCCAAGGGGCGTCTGGACAAATACATGAATAGAATGGGAATAGAGGGATATGGTCCCCGGAAGGGTAGGGGGTTTTAGTTCAGTCAGGCAGCATGGTCGGTGCAGGCTTGGAGGGCCGAAGGGCCTGTTCCTGTGCTGTAATTTTCTTTGTTCTTTGTAATTATTCAATGTTACAACCTGTAACTCAATCCCTAATCGATTGAAATTGTGACACTCCACTGTGTTAATGTAAGCCTACTTGTGACACTAATAGATAAACTTAAATTTATTTCTGTAACCGCCTCTAGCCCTAGAACAGACACACCCGTGCTCCTCCAATTTTGGACTTCTGAGCATTCCTGATTTAAATTGCTCCCCCACTGGAGTCTGTGTCTTTGTCAATGGAGACCCTAAGCTCTGGAATTCCCTCCCTCAATCTCTCTTTGCACCTTTTAGATGGTCCTTAAAGCTTCCACTTGGGAGGAGGCATTTGGTTATCTGCCCTCCAATCTCCTAATGTAACTTGGAATAAAGTTTTGTTTGATAATGTTCCCACGAAATGCCGTGGGATCTTTTTCTATGTTAAGAAGTGCTATATAAATGCAAGTTATTGTCTGACACACAATCCTCTCAACAGATCCTGTAATTTACACCAGATATTCATTATGCCTACATGGACCATCAGAACCAGTGAACTGGATTTTTAATCAGTCAGACTCCACGACAGCAGTGGAGTGAAACAATTCCAGCTGATTAGGGATTCAGTTACAGGTTGTCACATAATTGAATCATTCAGATAGTTTACCAAAGAACTAAATATCTTGGATACACTACAGGCTGTGGACCAGTCAAGGATACCCAAGACTCACTATAAGGCTTAATCAGAGGGGGAATAATGGAATAAAGCAACAAAGCAAAGATCTGTTTTTAATTCATTCATGGACATGGGTGTCGCTGGCTGGCCAGCATTTATTGCCCATCCCTCGTTGCCCCTTGAGAAGGTGGTGGTGAGCTGCCTTCTTGAATCGCTGCAGTCCATGTGCTGTGGGTTGACCCACAATGCTGTTAGGGAGGGAATTCCAGGATTTTGGCCCAGCGACTGTGAAGGAATGGCCAATATATTTCCAAGTCAGGATGGTGAGTGGCTTGGAGGGGAACTTGCAGGTGGTGGCGTTCCCATGTATCTGCTGCCCTTGTCCTTCTAGGTGGAAGTGGTCGTGGGTTTGGAAGGTGCTGCCTAAGGATCTTTGGTGAATTGCTGCAGTGCATCTCGTAGATAGTACACACTGCTGCTACTGAGCGTCGGTGGTGGAGGGAGTGAATGCTTGTAGATGTGGTGCCAATCAAGCGGGGCTGCTTTGTCCTGGATGGTGTCGAGCTTCTTGAGTGTTGTTGGAGCTGCACCCATCCAGGCAAATGGGGAGTATTCCATCACACTCCTGACATGTGCCTTGTAGATGGTGGATAGGCTTTGGGGAGTCAGGAGGTGAGTTACTTGCTGCAATATTCCCAGCCTCTGCCCTGCTCTTGTAGCCACTGTGTTAATGTAGTGAGTCCAGTTGAGTTTCTGGTCAATGGTAACCCCAAGGATATTGACAGTGGGGGATTCAGTGATGGTTACACCATTGAATGTCAAGGGGCGGTGGTTAGAGTGTCTCTTATTGGTGATGGTCATTGCCTGGCATTTGTGTGGCGTGAATATTATTTGCCACTTGTCAGCCCAAGCCTGGATATTGTCCAGATCATTTGAACATGGACTGCTTCAGTAGCTGAGAAGTGGCGAATGGTGCTGAACATTGTGCAATCATCGGCGAACATCTCCACTTCTGACCTTATGACGGAGGGAAGGTCATTGATGAAGATTGTTGGGCCTAGGGCACTATTCTGAGGGACTCCTGCAGTGATGTCCTGGAGCTGAGATGACTGACCTCCACAACCACCTTCCTATGTACCAGGTATGGACTCCAACCAGCCGATACCCATTGATTCCAGTTTTATCTACATTTACTAGTAAACATTAGTTTCTCTTCAGCGAGGGGCTGCATGCTAACTTTCTCAGACCTGTATCGATGTGGCAGTGTCCCATAGCGTGCACTGTGTGCTGGCTCGCGCCATTCTGCTGCTGAAAAAAATCAGCGGCCAATCTGCGAGCTTTGGCAAAGGTGCTCGGATCTTCCACATCACAGACATTCACCATCTTATTGGCGGTGTACAGTGCTTGATAGCTACGCTGATTGTCAGTGCCAAGTAACTAGAGAGAGAGAGAGAGAGAGAGGAGGGGGGGTTAAAAGGAGGAAACAAACAGATCGCAGGATAAAAACATAACAGATTAAATCAATAGTACACCCAGAGTGAATTTACCATTTGTCCTCAGGATGTGGGCATTGCTGACTGGGCCATCATTTGTTGCCATCCCTAATTGCCGTCGAGAACGGCATTTGGGCAGCACAGTGGTTAGCGCTGCCGCCTCACAGCGCCAAAGGCCCGGGTTCAATTCCGGCCTTGGGTCACTGTCTGTGTGGAATCTGCACGTTCTCCCCACGTCTGCGTGGGTTTCCTCCGGATGCTCCGGTTTCCTCCCTCGGTCCAAAGATGTATGGGTTAGGTTAATTGGCCACGCTAAATTGCCCCTTAGTGTCAGGGGGATTAGCTGAGGTAAATATGTGGGATTACGGGAATAGGACCTGGGTGGGATTGTGGTCGGTGCAGACCCGATGGGCTGAATGGCCTCCTTCTGCACTGTAGGGATTCTATGAAGGTGCCTCCTGAACTGCTGCAGCCTGTCTGGTGTAAGCAAATCCACAGTGCTAGGATTCCAGGATTCCAGTTCCAGGATTATGACCCAGTGACAGTGAACTAACGGTGATATATTTCCAAATCAGGATGGTGAGTCTTGGAGGGGAATGGAGATGTGGTATTTCCAGGTGTCTGCTCTCTTGTCCTTCTAGATGGTGAAGGTTTGGAAGGTGCTGAGGAAGAAGTCTTGGTGAGTTGCTGCAGTGCACCTTGTAGATGGTACACACAGTTGCCACTGTGCGTCAGTATTGGAGGTAGTGAATGTTTAAGGTGGTGGATGGGGTGAAATCAAGTGGGCTGCTTTGTCCTGGATGGTTTTGAGTTTCTTGAGTGTTGTTGGAGCTGCACCCATCCAGTCAAATGGAGAGTATTCCATCACACTCCTGACTTGTGCCTTGTGGATGGTGGACAGAGTTTGAGGAGTCAGGAGGCGAGTTAGTCGCTGCAGGATTCCCATCCTCTGACCTGTTCTTGTAACTGCAGTATCCATAGAATCCCTACAATGCAGAAGGAGGCCGTTCGGCCCATCGAGTCTGCACCAACCACAATCCCACCCAGGCCCTATTCCCATAACCCCATATATTTACCCAAGCTAATCCCCTGACATTAGGGTCAATTTACCATGGCCAATCAACCCAATGTGGAGATGCCGGTGTTGGACTGGGGTAAACACAGTAAGAAGTCTCACAACACCAGGTTAAAGTCCAACAGGTTATTCGATAGCAAAAGCTTTTGCTACTAAATAAACCTGTTGGACTTTAACCTGGTGTGTGAGACTTCTTACAATCAACCTAACCCACACATCCTTGGACTGTGGGAGGAAGCCAGAGCACCTGGAGGAAGCCCACGCAAACACGGGAAGAATGTGCAAACTCCACAGGGACAGTGATCCGAGGCCAGAATTGAACTCGGGTCCCTGGCGCTATGGGGAGTAGTGTACCACCGTGCCACCCGTCTTATACTTATATTGCTTATAGTCCAGTTCAGTTTCTGGTCAATGGTAACAACCAGTATGTTTATACAGGAGGCGCAGTGTAACATTTTATGGGAAAGAGAGCACCGACAGCAGTGCAGCACTCCCTCTGCACTGCAGAGGTGTCAGCCTAGATTGTATGCTGAAATCTCTGGAGTGGGAGTTGAACCCCCTGTCCTCTGACTCAGAGAAGAGCGGTAGTCATGATGTGGAGATGCCGGCGTTGGACTGGGGTAAGCACAGTAAGAAGTCTCACAACACCAGGTTAAAGTCCAACAGGTTTATTTGGTAGCAAATACCAGAACCACAGTCAACACCAGGATTGTTTTTGCTTTCATTACAGGGATAAAAAAATTAACTAATTTCCTTGATTATAAAGATGCAAACGAAGTCACTGGTGATTCAAACCCAGTCGCGCCGACCATAGGATCATTCCGGTCAAGATAGTTAAGAAGGCATGTGGGATACTTGCTTTTATCAGTTGTTGTCACTGAGTGTATGAGCAAAGAGGTAATGTTGGAGTTGTACAGAGCCTTGGTTAGGCCACAGCACTGTACTGTGTGCAGCTCTGGTCACTTCACATATGTGATTGCATGAGAATGGGTCCAGAGAAGGTTCACCAGAATGTTATCTGGCATAGAGTATTTGAGCTATAAGGAGAGACTGGATAGACTTGGGTTGTTTTCTCTAGGGCAGCGAAGGCTAAGGGGGGGGGAGGGAGAACATGATTGAGGTGTATAAGATTATGAGGGGTATGGACAGGGTGAGTAGGGAGCAGTTTGGTTGAGGGGTCAATCATGAGGGGATCTGTGCAGAGTCTGCACGTTCTCCCCATGTCTGCATGGGTTTCCTCCAGAAGCTCCGGTTTCCTCCCACAGTCCAGAGATGTGCGGGTTAAGTGCATTGGCCATGCTAAATTGTTGCTTGGTGTCAGGGGACTAGCTGGAGTAAATGCATGGGGTTATGGGGATAGGGCCTGGGTGGGATTGTGATCGGTGCAGACCTGATGGGCCGAATGGCCTCCTTCTGCACTGTAGGATTCTATGAAATCTGAGCACAAAATAGTTTTAGTTCACAGGACTGAACTAGACAGGTACTGACCACATTTTCATTAACACAAACTCAATGGGCCGAATGGCCTCCTTCTGCACTGTAGGGATTCTATAACATATCAAGACACGCACACGCAGCCGGCCGTACCTTTGCCATATCAGAGAGGATCTCGAAGTCAATCAGCAGTTCGTGAACAGCCCTGTTGAAGACGACCAGCTCGGCCTTGTGGAGAGTGAAACTGCGGTTTGGGTCGGGGGGCGAGATCATGGAGCCTTGTCCTGCACCAAACAATCCGTTGCAAGCCAGCTCCACATACAGCTCCAGGCTGCAGAGAATAAACCTGTGGTAAGGTCATCTCCCCCACCAGCAAATTACAGCCATCACAACCACCAGATACAGGAAGTAGAAAGACCAGTACATCGACGTGTCCAATGGATATCAACCTCATCATTTACTAAATCATCTAATCCTGGGATATGAGCAAAGTACAAAACATCACCCTGCCATTACACCTCCCCCCAACCGCTTTCCTTCCTTCAACTAGATAACCAGGGCAAGATTAACAAAACTTGCTTCCCGAATTCTCCTTTCTTTTTATTCATGGGACATGGGCACTACTGGCTGGCCAGCATTTATTGCCAATCCCCAGTTGCCTGAGTCAACCACATTGCTGTGGCTCTGGAGTCACATGTAGGCCAGACCAGGTAAGGACGGCAGATTTCCTTCCCTAAAGGGCATTAGTGAACCAGATGGGGCTTTCCGACAATTGTCAATGGTTTCGTGGTCATCGGTAGATTCTTAATTCCAGATTTTATTTTCTATTGAATTCAAATTCCACCATCTGCCGTGGCGGGATTCGAACCCGGGTCCCCAGAACGTCAGCTGAGTTTCTGGAATTAATAGCCGAGCAAGAATACCACTAGGCCATCACCTTCCCCTGGGAAGAAAAACATTGTAAGGAGTCTAACAACACCAGGTTAAAGTCCAACAGGTTTATTTGGTAGCAAACGCCACTAGCTTTCGGAGCGCTGCTCCTTCGTCAGATGGAGATTTCCACTCCATCTGACGAAGGAGCAGCGCTCCGAAAGCTAGTGGCTTTTGCTACCAAATAAACCTGTTGGACTTTAACCTGGTGTTGTGAGACTCCTTACTGTGTTTACCCCAGTCCAACGCCGGCATCTCCACATCAAGAAAAACATTAGCATGGAAAAACATTGGCCATGCTAAATTCTCCCTCGGTGTACCCAAGCAGGTGCCGGAGTGCGGCGACTAGGGGATTTTCACGGTAACTTCATTGCAGTGTTAATGTAAGCCTACTTGTGACAAATAAATAAATAAAATTAATAAATAAGAGAGAGGATATGAGCAAATAACAAGAGACAGAGAGAGATGATTATAAAAAATGTAAATGAGAATGTTGGAAGAACCCTATAGGGGAGTGCTGATTAGCTATGGTACTTTCCCAAGAGTCTATCCATCCATTCTGAGACGCACTTTATTGGAGGATTTATATAACCATGGAGTGTACAATGGCCCAAAGCTGAATGGATACGAGTTCTGACCTGTGAGGATCTTCATCCGTGAGCTTCTCCGTCAGGATGTAGCTGATCTTCTCCCCTTCCTTGGTCAGTCCCTGAAATAACAATCAATTTTGGATGATTCAGATGCTATGGCTGGAATTTTCCCATCCTGCCTGCCACAGGAATCGCAGCAGGCGGGACACGGACTATGCAAAGGTCTGTTGACCTCGGGCAGACTTTTCCGGTCTTGGGGAGAGCGCGGCCGGAGAATCCTGCCCGATGTCTTAAAGAGGTCGATTCTCCGTCACTTAAACGTTTCGGTTTCAGTACGGATCCAATGCCCAGAATTTGCTGTGTAACTTTGCAAAGTTCTCTGTCTAAATAGCTAGATATTAGAGATTTGCATTCTAATTAGTATTCTGTAACTTGATTTCTGTGTCTGTGCACTGTTTGAGAGCAGATATCCACTCCATCTGACGAAGGAGCAGTGCTCCGAAAGCTTATGGTATTTGCTACCAAATAAACCTGTTGGACTATAACCTGGTGTTGTGAGACTTCTTACTGTGCTTACCCCAGTCCAACGCCGGCATCTCCACATCATAAATAGCTAGATGCAGCATTTACTCCATAATCCAGGGATCCGGGTTCGATTCCTGGCCTCGGGTCACTGTCTGTGTGGAGTTTACACGTTCTCCCCACGTCTGCGTGGGTTTCCTCCGGGTGCTCCGGTTTCCTCTGAAAGACGTGCTGGTTAGGGTGCATTGGCCGTGCTAAATTCTCCCTCAGTGTACCCGAACAGGCGCCGGAGTGTGGCGACTAGGGGAATTTCACAGTAACTTCATTGCAGTGTTAACGTAAGCGGACTTGTGACTAATAAATAAACTTAATCTGTGCCTGATGTTATTCCTGTGCCTTATCCTATACCATCCTTCCCAGGTATCCTGTTCCATAATGTTGCTTGGCAGCGCAGGACTTGATCACTGCTGCAAAGAGAGACATGTGGCTGAACTTATCAAGACAATTATGGAGCTGCCAAATTTCAAAAACTCAAAACCATTTACACAAAAGAGGCTCTGACTGATCGGCTGAGGTGTTGCTATAGAGAAAAGACCAGGGAGCTACAGCTTCCCTGAGCTTGCAGGAAATTTAAAGGCGGCTTGAACATATTCCTTTTGTTTGCAGGCAACCAGTCCCTGAGTTTTGCCTATAGCAAGTATAAATGAACTAAGTAACAAACACCACTTACTATCTTAAATTGGTTGATGGTGTAGCAATTAGCACACTCAAGATTGTTCAGCAAGGATTGGCACGTAACATGAGGTGGCACGGTGGCGCAGTGGTTAGCACCGCTGCCTCACAGCGCCAGGGACCTGAGTTCAATTCCGGCCTCGGGTCACTGTCTGTGTGGAGTTTGCATATTCTCCCCATGTCTGTGTGGGTTTCCTCCGGGTGCTCCGGTTTCCTCCCGCAGTCCAAAGATGTGCGGGTTAGGCGGATTGGCCGTGCTAAATTGCCCATAGTGTCTCAAGATGTGTAGGTTAGATGGGTTAACCATGGTAGATGTGTGGGGTTACGGGGATAGGGCAGGGGAGAAGGCCTGGGCAAGACGCTCTGTCAGAGAGTCATGTGCAGACTCGATGGGCTGAATGATCTCTTCTGCACTGTCAGGATTAAGAACATAAGAAATAGGAGCAGGAGTAGGCCATCTAGCCCCACGAGCCTGCCCCGCCATTCAATAAGATCATGGCTGATCTGAAGTGGATCAGTTCCACTTACCCGCCTGATCCCTATAACCCCTAATTCCCTTACCGATCAGGAATCCATCTATCCGTGATTTAAACATATTCAACGAGGTAGCCTCCACCACTTCAGTGGGCAGAGAATTCCAGAGATTCACCACCCTCTGAGAGAAGAAGTTCCTCCTCAACTCTGTCCTAAACTGACCCCCCTTTATTTTGAGGCTGTGCCCTCTAGTTCTAGCTTCCTTTCTAAGTGGAAAGAATCTCTCCACCTCTACCCTATCCAGCCCCTTCATTATCTTATAGGTCTCTATAAGATCCCCCCTCAGCCTTCTAAATTCCAACGAGTACAAACCCAAGGATTCTATGATTCTATGGGTTAATTTAAGTTTGCTAGCAGTGACATACATTCATACATTGGTACCCATTATCTGAAAAGAAAATAAATGTGCTCAAGCCTTGCACCTTTTCGAATTACCGAGATGTTTGGGGAGCCTATAGTTCACTTTTGCTTTCTCCACGGCAAGGCATCGGCCAATTGAGTCAACTTGCCACTCAATCAGCATCTGCAGTGTAAGTTGTGATCGTTTGAAATTTGGTATTCTTGCATTTGTTCTGATGAGTGCAAGAGTAAAAGATTCAGCAACATGTCTCTTTTTAGCGATGTTCACGTTTCCTGTCCCATTATATTACAATACATAAAACAGGAACCAAATTTTACTCTTGGTTTCAATGTGCTAGCCACATCAAAACAGGTGAGGACATTTCCTCTGGTCATTATTTCAACCAAAATCACTGATTTGGACCTAAATGGTTCCATTATTTCACCAGAAATACAGGAAGTAATCGTGTTAGATTGTCACTAAGACAGTGTGCTAATTCTGCATGCAAGAAAATGGTCTTAATCTATTTAGTCATCTGTACATTCATGCACCATGAGAAATGGGCATCCCAGAATAATGTTCCAAAGGGAAAGTATCACATTCTTAGCGTGACATACATCAGAAAGTCCACTGATGAGGCCAGAACCGGAGACGCAGCTTAAAAATAAGAGCTTTGCCATTTAAATCGGATGGAGACAGGGAGAATTTCTTCTCTCAGAGGGTTGTTTGTTAGTCTGTGGAATTCTCTGTACCAGAGAGCAGTGGAGGATGGTCATTGAATATATTCAAGGTTGTGTTAGACAGATTCTTGATTAACAAGGGAGTCAAAGGGCAGAGAAAAGGTTAGACAGGAAAGTAGAGTTCAGGCCACAATCAGATCAGCCATGATCTTATTGAATGGTAGAGTGGGCTCAAAGGGGCCGAATGGGCTACTCCTGCTCCTAACTCATTTATATGTTCATTTGTTCATATATATGTTCGTAAAAGAACTGCACAGTGCAACAGTGTACAAATTACTAAATAGATTAAGACCCACACTACAAAGATGTGCGGATTGTGCTAAATTGCCCCTTAGTTTCAGGAGGACTAGCAGGGTAAATATGTGGGGTTACAGGGATAGGGCCTGGGTGGGATTGTGGTCGGTGCGGACTCGATGGGTCAAATGGCCTTCTTCCACACTGTAGGGATTCTGTGATTCTTTCTCGTGCATGCAGAATTAACAGATCACAGGTTGAAAAGCACTAACTAATGGGCTTCAATCTGAACCATTCTACACACATCACCTAACCCTCACAGTGAATGACATGCTCACAGAAACATATCATACAGATATGATGTGCCAACTTTTGCAATTTAACAATGACCAACAAATCAGTAAAGTTTAATCCTGTGGTTTTGTGTCACAATACAGGAACAGTCCAAGCTTTACAAGATTATGATGCTAGGCCATCAGTACATCAACCGCTTGAATCATTGGGAATCTAAATGTAACTAACTTCATTGCTGATTAGAAAATAAACACTGAGAAATAGGCACCATTGTAAGATATCTGACATTGATGTATGCACGTTCTCCCCGTGCCTGCGTGGGTTTCCTCCTGGTGCTCCGGTTTCCTCCCACAGTCCAAAGATGTGCAGGGCAGCACAGTGGCACTGCTGCCTCACAGCGCCAGAGAGTCAGGTTTAATTCCAGCTTCGGGTCACTGTCTGTGTGGAGACTGCACATTCTCCCCGTGTCTGCGTGGGTTTCCTCCGGGTGCTCCGGTTTCCTCCCACAGTCCAAAGATGTGCGGGTTAGGTGGATGGGCCATGCTAAATTGACCCTTAGTGTCAGGGGGATTAGCAGGGTATATATGTGGGGTTACAGGAATAGGGTCTGGATGGGATTGTGGTCGGTGCAGACTCGATGGGCCAAATGGCCTCCTTCTGCACTGCAGGGATTCTCTTGATTAGGTGGATTGGCCACGGTAAATGTGCAGAGTTATGGGGATAGGATGGAGGGGAGGGCCTGGGTGGGATGCCCTTTCAGAGCGTCAGTGCAGACTCAATGGGCCTCTTTCTGCACTGGATTCTATGGTGAGACAAAAAGGTGAAGTGATAAGGCAAGAGCAGAGCGTATTTTCTTTTATGTTGCGAGTGCTTTATAGCCTTGGTTGTGGAACAATTTTCACAGTAGCTTCATGGCGGTGTTAATGTAAGCCTACGTGTGACACTAATAAATAAACAAAACGACCGATTGATCGAGGGGCTGCTTTGTCCTGGATGGTGTCGAGCTTCTTGAGTGTTGTTGGAGCTGCTCCTATCCAGGCAAGTGGGGAGTATTCCATCACACTCCTGACTTTGAGGAGTCATTAAAAGTCGTGCATGTGACTAAAAGAGTGTCTCCATAACCATGCCTGTGTACATCAATTATTAGACAACACTGGGCTAATTTGATAGCTTTTTTAAAAACTAAAATCACACATTTTAACAGGTTTTAATTCTCATTTATGTTCTATATTGGCACCACACTAAATTTTAGCCAGAAAAGGCTGGAAATAGCACAGCAGGTTTGGAAGCATCTATGGATCGAGAAACAGAGCTAACATTTTAGGTTCTGATCTTTCACTAGTTTTCTCAGTTCTGACGCAGGTTTTAACTCTGTTTCATTCTCCATCGGTGTGGCCAGACCTGCTGTGTGTTTCCAGCAGTTTCTGCATTAATTTCAGGTTTCCCAGCGTCCAGTATTTTGCTTCCGTCAATTTACCGTACCTGAACTGGGATGCCATTTCGCCATACCAGCGCTTCTCCATCGCTCTCCCACACAAAGTGCACCTCCTCGCCTTTCCAAGCTGTTGGAATGGTCAACGTCACCCGGAACCAGGATGTCCACCATCTACAGCAAGGAGGCCAATTGGAAGATTGAGAGAATTGGCGTCAGTTTAAAATCAGTGCGCAGATGCCCTGTTACACTCAACTCGCGGTTCCTCACCGCAAGAGAAAACAAAATTCGAATGGTAATGAATAAAGTCTGAAATTGCTGCCGACAAAATCAAAAAAATGAGCACGGCGGCACAGTGGTTAGCACTGCTGCCTCACAGTGCCAGGGACCCGGCTTCGATTCCCGGCTTGGGTCACTGTGTGGAGTCTGCATGTTCTCCCCGTATCTGCAAGGGTTTGCTCCGGGGCTCCAGTTTCCTCCCACAGTCCGAAAGATGTGCAGGTTAGGTGCATTGGCCGCGCTAAATTGTCGCTTTGTGTCAGGGGGACTAGCTAGGGTAAATGCATGGGGTTTTAGGGATAGGGCCTGGGCGGGATTATGGTCGGGTGCAGACTCAATGGGCCGAATGGCCTCCTTCTGCACTGTAGGGCTCTATGAACAGTACATAATCTGAAATCAAAATAGTTTCAGTTAACAGGGCTGAACTAGACAGGTACTGACCACATTTCCATGAACACAAATATTCATTAAAATATTCTAATATTTGCAACCATTGCTGTATTTTTAACTAAATAAGAATTCCTCAAATCAGCCAGTGTTCCCATTTATACTTACGTTGGTCCAAAGGAAGCCCCAACCTTAACAGGTTTGAAGTCCTCTTTCACTGCTGTCTCGTATGAGATACGCGAGGGTGTCAGAAAATAGGAGAGTGATTCAACTGGGCAGGAAGCACCAAACAGCCTACAGGAGACACAAGGGCAACACGAGATTAGTTGCTGTTGTATAGGTTAATGCCATCTGCAGAACATTTTAATCAAGCCTCGTAACGATCATAATGTGGGGAGACGATGGCCCAGTGGCATTATCACTAGACTATCAATCCAGAAACTCAGCTAATTCTCTGGGGACCCGGGTTCGAATCCTGCCACGGCAGATGGTGGAATTTGAATTCAATAAAAATAATCTGGAATTAAGAATCTACTGATGACCATGAAACTATTGTCGATTATCGGAAAACCCATCTGGTTCACTAATGCCCTTTAGGGAAGGAAATCTGCCGTCCTTACCTGGTCTGGCCTACACGTGGCTCCCGAGTCACAGCAATGTGGTTGATTCTCAACTGTCTTTGGGCAACTAGGGATGGGCAATAAATGCTAGTAAGAAGTCTCACAACACCAGGTTAAAGTCCAACAGGTTTATTTGGTAGCAAATATTTGGTATTTGCTACCAAATAAACCTGTTGGACTTTAACCTGGTGTTGTGAGACTTCTTACCGTGTTCACCCCAGTCCAACGCCGGCATCTCCACATCAATAAATGCTGGCCAGCCAGCGATGCCCATGTCCCACAATAATGTGCAATAATCCATGTGATGTAGACAGGTAGACTGTATAACTATCATTGGCCAGGGAGGTCTATCTGTTAAGGGATGGTAGCAAAGTAGTTATGTTACTGGATTGGTCATCCAGAAGCCCTGACTAATGCTGCAGAGTTAAGAGTTCAAATCCCACCATAGCAGCTGGTGGAATTTAAATTTAATCAATTATTAAATTTGGAATGTAATGCTAAGGTGGGATTTTCCAGCCGTGCTCACCCCAAAACTGGAAAATCCCACCTGAGGTTAACGGACCTTTGCATGGTCGGCCCCCCGCCTGCTACGCTTCCCGTGGCGGGTGGGACGGGAAAACACCCCCCCCCCCCAACCAACCTCCACTCTCTTCAATATGATCTCATGAAGCTATCAGATTGCAGCAAAAACCCATCTGGTTCACTAATGTCCTTTCGGGAAGGAAATCTGCCGTCCTTACCTGGTCTGGCCTACATGTGACTCCAGAGCCACAGCAATGTGGTTGACTCTCAACTGCCCTCAGGCAACTAGGGATGGGCAATAAATGCTGGCCAGCCAGCGATGCCCATGTCCCATAAATGATTTTTTAAAAAGTTATGTCAATCCACAACGGAAAAAAAAAAAGTCCTGTGGGTGTAGTTCCACCACACGGACACCGGCAGTGATGGGAAACCTAAACTGAGTGGCCCTTGTTTATCTCAGTGGGCCACAAGACTGAAATCGGGCTTGTTCACTAACCGTGACCCCATGAATAAGATTAAATACATTTAATACACGCCAAACATTTCATAATGAGTTATAGGAAATGCTTCATCATTTATTAGTAAAACAGAAGGAATATTGACACTTTGGACACAGAGGGAGCGCACGGCTCTCACAGTCAGTGTTGTGAGCAATCAGCACTCGCTTCACTTCACTCGCCCTCTTACGTGTGAATCACTTCAGTCACACCGGTAGAAAAAAAACTACGCGGACGGAAATCAGTGGAATGTGGCAACCCCGCGCATGGGCAACGGTCAACAAAATGTCTGGTGGGGGCCTCACTCAGAACCCAGATGGGCCGCATGTGGCCCCCAGGCCGCAGGTTACCCACCGCTGAGCTACAGCGATTCAAGAAGATGGCTCGCCACCGCCTTCTGTACAGAAATAAATGCTGCCCTTGATCTCGGTGCTCGCATCCCAAGTGTGAATAATAAAAAATGGACTTTTCCTTGCGTATAGACAGGCAGCATGTATAGTTATCATTGGACAGGGAGTTCAACCCCTAACTGATTTCACCAACAGAAAGGTCACTCAATACAAACAAACCACTTTGCTGCGACTGCTTATTATAATTGACACTTCCAAAAGTACTCAGCCTCTTGAAGGGCATTTACTGTGAGACTTTAAATAAAGTGATGGGTACATGTTGATCTGCTCGGAAGAGTATTTGTTTTCAAGACGTATACAAAACGCAGTTAGAGACTGGAGCTCAGGATTTTTATTTGTAGAGGAGCTTGATAAAGTGTTGCTTTTGTTCTGTGTCTGCACTCCAACAGGGGGTTAGATTATTAACCGGGACACAACAAGTTCAACGCCGCCGTAATGAGTCGTGATGCAAGATCAGAGATCAGAAACGTTTTCTCTGTTTCTCTCTCCACAGACGCTGCCAGGCCTGCTGAGATTTTCCAGCATTTTCTGTGTTTATTTCAGATTTCCAGCATCCGCAGTATTTTGCGGGGGGGGGGGGGGGGGGGTGTCAGGAGGGGTGGGAGAGAGGGGTTCGAGAATATGTGGAGCTGTTATTTGGGAGGTGGGTTTGAGGAAAGGGGTGTGGGGCAATGGTAGGATTGGGGACGTCAGTGTTTGAGGAGATAAGTGTTTATGGGTATGGGGTCCATTTGTGTTTTTAGTTGTGGGTAGGGGAGGTGGTGGCCTAATGGTATTATCGCTAGACTATTAATCCAGAAATTCAGCTAATGTTTTAGGGACTCGGATTCAAATCCTGCCGTGGCAGATAGTGGAATTTGAATTTTTTTTTAAAAATCTGGAATCTACTGATGGCCATGAAACGATTGTCAGAAAAACCCATCTGGTTCACTAATGTCCTTTAGTGAAGGAAATCTGCCATCCTGACCTACATGTGACTCCACAGCAATATGGTTGACTCACAACTAAATGCAGGCTAATGACTGATTTTAGCTAGGTGTGTGTTTGTTTTAATCTGAGCTAATGCATTTTTGTTGATTTTGGTTTTCCCCTGGGGTTTCAGAGTAGGGATTACATTGATTAACAGAGGCAGAATCATGTGAATGGGAGGAGCTAAGTCTGATTGGAAAACACAGAGTTCTCTGATTTTAAAAGAGTCAGTTTCTGCCTAATCCTGAAAGAAGCAAGTGGTGTCTGTTTCTAGAGGTGATCTAAGGCTCTAGGACTGTTAACAAGTACAAATATGTAAGCCTGTATGTTGCTAACTGATTTTGAAGAGAAATTTAAGTCTATAAGAGGAATATTGCTTGAATTGGAACTAATAGAGATAGGTTAGCAGTTAAGAATTGTATCTAATACAATTGTATCATATTTAAGCTTTTTGTTTGGTAAACGTTAAGCTAATTCATTTGTTATAGTTAAACTGTATTGTTAAATAAAGTTTGTTTTGATAAAAGCTTCCTTGGGTGTCAATAGAATCACACCTGGAATAAAACAGCTTATCCTCACACTAATACCAAAATAGAAAAGAACTGTTGGGTTCCATAACATACTTTGATTTGATTTATTATTGTCACATGTATTGGGGTACAGTGAAAAGTATTGCTTCTTGTGCATTATACAGACAAAAAATACTGTTCATGGAGTACATTGGGGAGAAGGAGAGAGTGTAAAATATGGTGTTACAGACTGGGGTTTCTGCTCTGGTACCCTAATACTGGGTTTGGGGGGGGGGGGGGGGGGATCTTTTTTGGTTGGAGGGTATATTTAGGGGGTCTGTCTCAGTTTTGGGAGGGGGTCTATCTGGGAGCATTTTTATGTTTGGAAGGGGGTTCAGTCTGGGTTTAGGGGTATGTTTAGGGTGGTTTGTCTGGGTTTGGGGGGGGGGTTCTGTCTGGGTTTAGGTGGGGAGCATATTTTGGGGGGGTGTTTATTTGGGTTGGAGAGATTGGGGTTGTATTGGTGGGGTGGGGTGTCGTCTGGGTTTTGGGGAGTCATTCTGGGGGAGGGATGTTTGTTTGGAACATCCAAACATTGTTTGGGTGCTTGTTTGTTTCGGTCTGGGATTTGGGGTATATTTAGGGTGTTTTTTTCTGGGATATATATTTGGCAGGAGGGAGAAATATGTTTGGCACAGGGGTAGATTGTGGGGGTGTAAGTTTGGATTGGGGTGTCTGAGTTTATGGATATATTGTGAACGGGGGGGGTGTATATTTAGGGGTATTCTGGGGATGTTGGGGTACACTGGGTGAGGAGGTTATGTCTGGGTTTAGGGGCATATTTAGGGTGGTTTGTCTGAGGAGGGTGTGTTTGGATGGAGGGTTGCGTCAGGGTGTGTATATCTGGGGGGTATTGGGCTGCAGTGTGTGTGAGGAGGTTCTGTCTGGGTTTAGGGGCCTATTTAGGGTGGTTTGTCTGAAGTACATATGTGGGTGGGGGTATGTTTGGATGGAGGGTTGTGTCAGGGGTGTAGAGGGTATATTTGGGGAGCTCTGTCAGGGGGTGTTGGGCTGCACTGAGGGAGCGGGTTCTGTCTGGGAGGTATATTTGGGGGGTATCTCGGAGTGTTGGGGTACACTGGGGGGGTCTGTCTGGGTGTGGAGGGTATATTTGGGGAGCTCGGTCAGGGGGGTATATCAAGGGCTGTTGGGCTGCACTGTGTGAGGGAGCGGACTCTGTCAGGGGGTGTATATCTGGGGATGTTGGGGTACACTGGGTGAGGAGGTTCTGTCTGGGTTTAGGGACCTATTTAGGGTGGTTTGTTTGAGGTACATGGGGGGGGGGTGTTTGGATGGAGGGTTGTGTCAGGGGTGTAGAGGGTATATTTGGGGAGTTCGGCTGCACTGTGAGGGAGCGGGCTCTGTCTGGGGGGTATATTCGGGGGGGTATCTCAGTTAGGGGGTGTTGGGCTCTCTCTGGGGGGTATCTCAGGGGATGTTGGGGTGCACTGGCGGGTCTGTCTGGGTGTCAGGGGGTGTATATTGGGGGTGTTGGGCTGCACTGTGTGTGAGGGAGCGGCTCGGGCTCTGCTCCGGCTCCTCGGCCGGGCCCCGGGCCTCAGGCTCCGCTCCCCCGGCTCTCGGGCCGGCGGTATATCCACTCACCGGCCCCGCAGGTTGGCGCGGGTGAAGTACAGATCCGAGGTGAACTTCTCGCCCCGCTCCAGGGTTGTCCGCCGGTTCTTCAGCACCAAGCTGGCCATGGTGCAGCCGCCTCTAGCGTCCCCCCAGAGACCAGCTCACACCAACTCCGTTCCGGGGCTCTCAGTGCCTGCTCAGCCTGACCTCTCACCTGGCTCCCTGTCTGACCTCTCACCTTGCTCTGACCTCTTCCCCTTTTCTAAATTTTACCTCTGGCCCATCCATTCCCCTCCCCACCCTCCCACCTCTTCATCTTAAGAAGTCTGACCACACCAGGTTAAAGTCCAACAGGTTTATTTGGTAGCAAAAGCCACAAGCTTTCGGAGCGCTGCCCCTTCATCAGGTGAGTGAGGACTCGTGTTCACAAACAGGGCAGATAAAGACACAAACTCAATTTACAAAATAATGGTTGGAATGCGAGTCTTTACAGGTAATCAAGTCTTAAAGGTAGAGACAATGTGAGTGGAGAGAGGGTTAAGCACAGGTTAAAGAGATGTGTATTGTCTCCAGCCGGGACAGCAAGTGAGATTTTGCAAGCCCAGGCAAGTCGTGGGGGTTACAGATAGTGTGACATGAACCCAAGATCCCGGTTGAGGCCGTCCTCATGTGTGCGGAACTTGGCTATCAGTTTCTGCTCAGCAATTCTGCGCCGTCGTGTGTCTTCATCTGGCACAGCTTACCCTCTGATTTCAGCCTCTCTGCCGTTTGGCCATTCACACCTTCTATTCTCTCTATGGACTGCCAATAGCAGCCTTTCCCCTTATTTCTGTGGCTATGACTCATCTTTCGTTCCCTCCCCCTGCAGTATGAATGTCTCCCACTTTCTATGCCTTTTACCCTTGACAAAGGGTCATCTGGACTCAAAACGTCAGCTCTTTTCTCTCCTTACAGATGCTGCCAGATCTGCTGAGATTTTCCAACATTTTTTTTCTTTTTTTGATTTCTGACCTCCCACCTTGCTCACTATCCCTCTTACTGACCCTCAACCTCAGTCTAAATGGTCAACTTCCGGCCCAACTAGAATATCTCATTAAACTTAGACTTTTACAATCATCAACAGAAAGAATCCACACCCTTAAATAACTCACTTCCTATCCAATTTGTGTTAGAAGTTTTGATAGAATCCCTACAGTGCAGAAGGAGGCCATTTGGCCCTTCGAGCATGCATGAACAATCCCACCCAAACACGATCCCCATAACCCCATACATTTACCCTGCTAATCCCTCTGACACTAGGGCCAATTTACCATGGCTAATCCACTTAACCCCCCCATATCTTTGGATACTAAGGACAGAATTTTCCCATCCCACCTGCCACGGGAATCATACTGGCGGGGACAGACCATGCAAAGTTCTGTTGACCTTGGACAGGATTTTCCTGTCTTGGGGTGAGCACAGCTGGAAAATCTGGCCACATGTGTCAATTTAGCATAGCTAATAAACTTAACATACACTTGGGGTGGCACAGTAGTTAGCACTGATACCTCACAACGCCAGGGACCTGGGTTCGATTCCTGGCTTGGGTCACTGTCTGTGCAGTGTTTGCATGTTCTCCCCATGTCTGCATGGGTTTCCTCCGGGCGCTCCGGTTTCCCCCCACAGTCCAAAGACGTGCTGGTTATGTGGATTGGCCATGCCCCTTAGTGACCCAAAATGTGTAGGTTAGAGGGATTAGTGGGGTGAATGTGTGGGGTTACAGGGAGAGGCCCTGGGTGAGATACTCTGTCAGAGAGTCGGTGCAGACTTTAAGGGCTGAATGGCCTCTTCTGCACTGTAGGGATAAAAAAAAGTAACTCAACTCTGACTCCCCAAAGCTTGTCAACATCTACAAGGCACAACTCATGAGTGTGATGAATACTCTCCACTTACCTTTTAGGGGGATTAGCGGGGCAAATATGTGGGACTATGGGGATAGGGCCTGGGTGAGATACTCTGTTGGAAAGTCAGTGCAGATGCGATGGGCCAAATGGCCTCCTTTTAGCACTGTAGAGATTTGTTTTGTAAGTTTTCCTTTGATTCCCTGGATAATGAATTTAAATTGCTTTAATGACAAGTTGAGATGTAAATTCTACTAGATACAAAAAGTCCACACATTCAATAGTTAAGTAAATGGAGATCTATTGTGTAGTGCTACAATGTGATTCATATCATTATAGATATTAAGGGATAGGGCACCATTGCTGCTATGATGACAAACACATGTTGATGGTTCAGGGCAAAACATTCTAACTATTCAGTGATATTGCTGAAAAAAAATAGTTTTGTCGAAAAGAATTTTGCACTCATCAGGACATTTCACAAGAATACAAATCCAAGGGAGACAACAAGTGTATACCCTAACAGAAGAGAGTGCTGATTGGTTGGCAAATGGACTCTAATTAGTAGTGATGTTTCCATGGAGAATGCACCAGTTGACAGTGACTGACAGTTAACTTCCAAGCATTGTTTGAAAATTAAATTCGGGCAGCTTGACTCTGGTCAAGTCATTGCCCTGAGGCATGAACCAGCAATTTGAGCTTGATTCAACTGAACAAAATAAGTGACAGCCATTTGGGCTCTTTCTATGCTGTAACTTTTCTATTGGGATAGCCATCAGAGGCAGTGCCACTGAGAAGGGGATGTATCTAGTAGAATTTACATCTCAACACAGCTAAGGGGATCATTGCAAGGATCATTGCTAGACCCCAGGCTTAGATGGGAGGGAATTGATTTTTTTCTACTGAAGTGAAAAACTTCACTTATTCACATTATATTCCATTTGTCATGTTCTAGCCCATTCACTTGAAGCCTTTCTTCATCCTCACCTCCTCATTCTAACCCAGTCTGGAGTCATCAACAAGTTTGGAAATATTACAATTGGTGCCTACATCCAAATCATTTCTGTAGCTAATGAACAGCTGTGGCCCTAGCACAGATCCTTGCGATACTCCACAAGTAACAGCCTGCCATCCTGAGAATAATCCATTCACTCCTACTCTGTTTTCTGTCTAGTGGGCGGCACGGTGGCACAGCGGTTGGCACTGCTGCCTCACGGCGCCAGGGACCCAGGCTCGACTCCCGGCTTGGGTTACTGTCTGTGCGGAGTCTGCACATTCTCCCCGTGTCTGCGTGGGTTTCCTCCGGGTGCTCTGGTTTCCTCCCACAGTCCAAAATTGTGTGTGTTAGGTGGATCGGCCATGCTAAGTTGCCCCTTTAGTGTCAGGGGGACTGGCTAGGGTAAATGCATGGGTTATGGGGATAGGGCCTGGGTGGGATTGTGGTCAGTGCAGACTCAATGGGCCGAACGGCTTCCTTCTGCTCTGTAGGATTCTATGATGCTAATTAATTCTCAGCCCATAGCTGTATGTTTTTCCCTTGTCCCATATGTTCTAATTTTGTTTCCCATCCTTCTGCGGGCCAAGATCTGAAAATTCACATCCACTGGCTCTCCGAAATCCATATGTAACATCCCCAGTTTGTCGAACATGATTTTCCTTCCATAAATCCACACTGACCCTGCACAGTGTTACCATTTTTTCCTAACTGGCATTCAAACATACAAATTATGAGTAGGCCACTCGGACCCCCCCTCCCCCCACCACCACCATGCCTGCTCCGCCATTCAATAAGATCATGGATGATTGAATTTTAACCTCAACTTCACATTCCTGCCTATCCCGATAACCTTTCACGGTTCCGTTAATTGAAGAGAACATTAGCACAACAGAGAGAAATGATCAAAGTTCAGGAAACCAGGATATGGAAGTGGTTTGGGTAGTGATGAGGGATGAGAAAGGCAAGAGGTCACTTATTAGGGAGCCTGTACACCACTCCCATAATAATCACATGGTAGAACGGGGATGAAATAGTGGGAGCTCGTCAAAAATGTATGGGGATTCTAATTTATATACAGACTGGAATAATCTGATGGGTTGTGACGTTAGTGTACCTTTTAAGAATTTTTTAAAAAATCATGTTCTCTGCAGTTGTAAGCAGACCTTTTCAGGGTTTTTTTCTCATTGTTGCCAGGCCATCTGCTAGAAGTCCATTTATTGCTACTTCAATGGCTTAAACGTTTATTTTTACTCTGGGATCTTTTATGAGCACGCTTTGTGAGGGGGAAGATTGATTGATTGACAAGTCAAAGTTAGGTGGTTCCTCCCCAGGAAAAAAAAATGATTTTCAGTTTTAGTTTAGAAGGGGGGTGGACATCAGACTGAAAGCAGTGTTTCTCTCTCCCTTAGAAATTCTGCTGATTAGCTTGAAGCAAAGCTTCTTCTTGGAGTGGAAAATCTGTTGTTGGTGGTTGGCTTGCCTAGAGTCTCCCTCTCTCCCTGGTGTTTTGGGAAGCTGTTCTGACTCCAAGCTTGTCTGTGTGTAGAGTTTTGAGATGCAGAGGGATCTGGGTGTCCTAGTGCATGGATCGTAAAAGGTTAGTATGCAGGTGCAGCAAGTAATTAGAAGGCCATCATATCCCTTCTATACTCCTTATACACCTATGACTGTGTAGTCAAATTCCCATCCAACTCAATTTTCAAGTTTGCTGATAACACCACCGTACTGGGCCGGATCTCAAAGAATGACAAGATGGAGTACAGGAATGAGAAAAAGAATCTGGTGAATTGGTGCGATGACAATAATCTCTCTCTCAATGTCAACAAAATGAATGAGCTAGTCATTGGGTTCAGGAAGCGTAGAGGAGGACTTGCTCCTGTCTACATCAATGGGAACGAAGTAGCAATGGTCGAGAGCTTCAAGTTTCTAGGTGTCCAGATCACCAACCTGTCCTATTCCCTCCATGCTGATGCTATCATTAAGAAAGCCCACCAACGCCTCTACTTTCTCAGAAGTTTTATCCGGAGTTTAATCCGGATAAATGCGAAGTGATGCATTTTGGAAGAAATAATGTAGGGAGGAGTTATACAATAAATGGCAGAGTCATCAGGAGTATAGAAACACAGAGGGACCTAGGTGTGCAAGTCCACAAATCCTTGAAGGTGGCAACACAGGTGGAGAAGGTGGTGAAGAAGGCATATGGTATGCTTGCCTTTATAGGACGGGGTATAGAGTATAAAAGCTGGAGTCTAATGATGCAGCTGTATAGAACGCTGGTTAGGCCACATTTGGAGTACTGCGTCCAGTTCTGGTCGCCGCACTACCAGAAGGACGTGGAGGCATTGGAGAGAGTGCAGAGAAGGTTTACCAGGATGTTGCCTGGTATGGAGGGTCTTAGCTATGAGGAGAGATTGGGTAGACTGGGGTTGTTCTCCTTGGAAAGACGGAGAATGAGGGGAGATCTAATAGAGGTATACAAGATTATGAAGGGTATAGATAGGGTGAACAGTGGGAAGCTTTTTCCCAGGTCGGAGGTGACGATCACGAGGGGTCACGGGCTCAAGCTGAGAGGGACGAAGTATAACTCAGACATCAGAGGGACGTTTTTTACACAGAGGGTGGTGGGGGCCTGGAATGCGCTGCCAAGTAGGGTGGTGGAGGCAGGCACGCTGACATCGTTTAAGACTTACCTGGATAGTCACATGAGCAGCCTGGGAATGGAGGGATACAAACGATTGGTCTAGTTGGACCAAGGAGCGGCACAGGCTTGGAGGGCCGAAGGGCCTGTTTCCTGTGCTGTACTGTTCTTTGTTCTTAAGACTAAGGAAATTTGGCATGTCCACTACAACTCTCATCAGCTTTTACAGATGCAATGTAGAAAGCATTTTTTCTGGTTGTATCACAGCTTGGTATGGCTCCTGCTCTGTCCAAGACCTCAAGAAAGTACATAGGATCGTGAACGAAGCCCAGTCCATCACTCAAACCAACCTCCCATCCCTTGACACTGTCTACATTTCCTGTTGCCTCGGAAAAGCAGCCAGCATAATTAAGGACCCCACGCACCCCGGATATATTCTCTCTTCCACTTTCTTCCGTCGGGAAAAAGATACAAAAGGATACGTACCAACCGACTCAAGAACAGCTTCTTCCCTGCTGCCGTCAGACTTTTGAATGGACCTACATCGCAGTAAGTTGATCTTTCTCCACACCCTAGCTATGATTGTAACACTACATTCTGCACCCTCTCCTTTCCTTCTCTATGTACGGTATGCTTTGTATAGCGTGCGAGAAACAATACTTTTCACTGTATACTAATACATGTGACAATAATAAATCAAATCAAATGTTCTTATTTATTCCGAGGGGAAATAAATACAATTATTGCAAGAGGAAATTAATTCCATTATTCGGGGAATGGGCGGGACCACATCTCTAATACTGTGTACAGTATTTGTCTCCTTCATAGAATCCCTATCGTGCAGAAGGCGGCCATTCAGCCTATCGAGCCTGTACTGGCCACAATCCACCCAAGCCCTATCCCCATAACCCCACGTAATTACCCTGTTATTCCCCTTGATATTTAAGGGGCAATTGAGCATGGCCAATCAACCTAGCCTGAACATCATTGGACTTTGGGAAGAAACTAGAGCACCTGGAGGAAACCCACGCAGACACGGGGAGAACGTGCAAATTCTGCACAGACACTGACTCGAGGCCAGAATTGGGACCCTGGAACTGTGGAGGCAGCAGTGCTAACCACTGTGCCACCCCAAACTGATTCGGGAAAAAGATACAAAAGTCTGAGGTTACACAGCAACTGACTCAAGAACAGCTTCTTCCCTGCTGCCGTCAGACTTTTGAATGGACCTACCTCGCACTAAGTTGATCTTTCTCTACACCCTAGCTATGACTGTAACACTACATTCTGCACTCTCTCCTTTCCTTCTCTATGAACGGTATGCTTTGTCTGTATAGCGCGCAAGAAATAATACTTTTCACTATATACTAATACATGTGACAATAATAAATCAAATATCTTGAACCTTCGATCAAAGATCCTCTCTTATAATGTACCAATCTCACCCCTTATTAACAGCACTATCTGTCCTTTTTCTTATCCCTTCTAAATGCTGAATATCCTTGGATATTCCCAATCTTGGGCACGTCTCTGTAAGGGCAATTAAATCATACCCATTTAACTCAACCTGTGCAATCAAATCATCCACCTTTTTGCGAGTGCTGTGTGCTCGGTGGCACAGTGGTTAGCACTGCTGCCTCACAGCACCAGGGACCCGGGTTCGATTCTGGCCTCAGGTCACTGCCTGTACAGAGTTTGTACATTCTTCACGTGTCTGCGTGGGTTTCCACCGGTTTCCTCTCACAGTTCAAAGATGTGCGGGTTAGGTGGATTGGCTATGCTAAAATTGCCCCTTAGTGTCAGGGGGATTAGGAGGGTAAATATGAGAGGTTTCGGGGATTGGGCCTGGGTGGGATTGTGGTCAGTGCAGACTCCATGGGCCAAATGGCCTCCTTCTGCACTGCAGGATTCTATGATTCTAGAGTGGCTTTAATTCTGCTGCTTTAACTTCATTCTCTGTTCTGACCTTATTTGGTGCTGGCCTATGTTTTATCTGTCTTCTATTGTTGCTTTCTACTTCCTTTCACCCTTGAATCTGAGTTCCCTCTCAGGTACCATTTCCCTACCAATCTCGTTCAAACCCTCTCCCGATAGTGAATACCCGCATGGTGGGATGAGGCACTTAAAGTTTATTTATTAGTGTCACAGGTAGGCTTATATTAACACTGCAATGAAGTTACTGTGAAAATCCCCTAGTTGCCACACTCCGGCACCTGTTCGGGTACATCAAGGGAGAATTTAGTATGGCCAATACACCTAACCAGCACGTCTTTCAGACTGTGTGAGGAAACTGGAGCACCCGGGGGAAACCCACGGGGAGAATGTGCAGACTCCACACAAACAGTGACCCAAGCTGGAGCACCCGGGGGGATCCGGCAGCAAGCTCATGGTCTACAGAGCAGGTCCCTGGCGCTGTGAGGCAGCAGTGCCAACCACTGTACCACCATGATATCCTATTGTAACAAGACAGGTATCAATCACGAGGTCCAACATTGCCTTCAGTGTGCCAGTGCAGCCTTTGGTCACCTGAGAAGAGTGTTTAGATCCGGCAGCAAGCTCATGGTCTACAGAGCAGTAGGGATAATTGCCCTTCTATATGGCTCAGTTGTGGAATATGTACATCAGGCACCTTAAAACCCTGGAGAGGTCCTGCCAACACTGCCTCCGCAAGACCCGGCAGATCCATTAGCAGGAGAGGAGCACCAATGTCAAATGTTATTGCTCAGGCCGACATCCCCAGCATCAAAGCATAGACCACGCTTGATCAAGCGTCACAGGGGGCCTCAGACTTGGTGACAGGATGGGAAGACCGTCCTTGAGCTTCCCACCACAGAATTAAAAGGGTTAGAGGTGGTGGAGAACCCACCAGCCACCCCGGCGTTTGATTAAATGTCTCCTCCCTGCCACCAAACTCATCACAAGGGAAGGCCACAAGATTCTGCCCAGTTATCTTTAAAAGAACTTGCCAGTCGTAGTTACAAGGATTAGGCTCAATTATGTTGTTGCCGGGGTTAAATATCTACCAGGACACACATTTTAATTTCCCCATCTTATCATTCTAAGTTTCCCTCAGCTCCTGTGATTACTTGTATTAACTTATTCGTGGGTGGTTAGAAAGAGGGGCTTTTTTTCTCTATGCAAAACTCACTGATTTGTTTTATAGAGGCCTAGAAGAATTTATTTTGTAAAGGGTGTGGACTAGAAGTTGATAAGATTAGTGCAGGAGAATTAAGAGCCTTCAGTTCTTCCCTATATCTCTCGTGGCAAGCTAGAGATGCACGAGGAAGGTAGGTTAACAAGAGTACACAGTTCAGTACTGGGTGGCATGGTGACACAGTGGTTAGCACTGCTGCCTCACAGTGCCAGGGATCCAGGTTCGATTCCCAGCTTGAGCCACAGTCTGTGTGGAGTCTGCACGTTCTCCCCGTGTCTGCGTGGGTTTCCTGCCACAGTCCAAAAGACGTGCTAGTTAGGTGCATTGGCTATGCTAAATTCTCCCTCAGTGTACCCGAACAGGCGCCGGAGTGTGGCGACTTGGGGATTTTCACAGCAACTTCATTGCAGTGTTAATGTAAGCCTACTTGTGACACTAATAAATAAACTTTCAGATTCCATCGGGAAAACCTGTTTGGATCCTATTCAATACAATGTTCAAATCCCTTCAGGAAATCAGGGTCTGATCCAATCAGGCACTAGCTTCAGATCTCAAAGGGAACACAGATCCAGTCAGGGGCGCAAGATCTTAGAGGTTTCCTTCCCCTTTTCTTAAAAAGCAGAATCATGGAATGGGGTCCAACGGGGTTTCCTTTCTTGGGTAAATAACAGGCAGATGTTTTACGGATCCCTAGATAGCTGGCGGTGGAGGTAATGGGGGCTTAAGCTGAATTGTTAATATGTATTTGTCTAATGGATACAGAAGTGAGATCTTGCATCCTTTTTAATAAAGATGTGAATAAGTTTTCAAAGTACAGAAACAAAACCTAGAGACAGCAGGGCACTGGAATTAGTTTTGGATTGCTAGATCAAAGAGCTGTCAAACACAGTGGGCCAGATGGCCTGCTTCTGTGGTGTAACATTTTATAAGGGGGTTTCCCCCCCCCACCCCCCCAGAAATCTTTAAAAGAAACAGCCATGTCAAGAGTGTAAAATTAACCTCTTGTAGAAAAGAATCAGAGAACCTCAAAATGCAGAGGGAAGCTATTTGACCAGTGCCAGCTCTTTGTTGTCCTATATCCCCACCTTCCCTGTATCCCTGCATCCCTGCAAATTCGTAGCCTTCAATTACATTCCCAATTGGCTTGGATCTCGTTTGTCTCTCTTGTGGGGACCATGAACCGGATTCAGTTGGATTTTGAATTTGGTTTCTGGAGCAAGCAAGGAATGGATTTGGGTTTAATATCAACGCAAAATACTTTGGATGCTGGAATCTGAAACAAAAACAGAAAAATCTCAGCAGATCTGACAGCATCTGTGGTGAGAGAGAGTAGAGCCAACATTGAGTCTGGATAACCCTTCATCAGAGCTGAGAGGAAAGAGAGTCAGCAAAGATTTATACTATGAGGATAGGGAGGGCATTGAGTTTTAAAATTGGCAAGTCATGTTACAGCTTTATAGAACCTTAGCTAGGCCGCACTTGGAATATAGTGTTCAATTCTGGTCGCCACGCTACTAGAAGGATGTGGAGGCTTTGGAGAGGGTACAGAAAAGACTTACCAGGATGTTGCCTGGTATGGAGGGCATTAGCTATGAGGAGGGGTTGGAGAAACTTGGTTTGTTCTCACTGGAGCGATGGAGGTTGAGGGGCAACCTGATGGAATTCTACAAAATTATGAGGGGCGTGGACAGAGTGGATAGTCAGAAATTTTTAAAGTCAATTACTAGGGGCACAGGTTTAAGGTGCAAGGGGCAAGGTTTAAAGGAGATGTACGAGGCAAGTTTTTTTACCCAGAGGGTGGTGGGAGCCTGGAACTCACTGTTGGGGGAGGTAGTGGAAGCAGATACGATAGTGAGTTTTAAGGGGCGTCTGGACAAATACATGAATAGGATGGGAATGGAGGGATATGGTCCCCGGAAGGGTAGGGGTTTTTAGTTCAATCAGGCAGCATGGTCGATTGCAGGTTTGGAGGGCCAAAGGGCCTGTTCCTGTGCTGTAATTTTCTTTGTTCTTTGGGTGGTGGAATTGGACAAAGGGAATACGAATGAGCATGCAGAAGGCTGAGGTGGTGTTGAAAGGGTCCATTAAATGATCAGAATTTTGGTTTTGGGATTAGGGTTTGCCCAGTCCATTCTGAGCACTGACTTTGTAACTTTAAAAAATTTAAGGTGGTGCACTCCAGATTTTAGCAACCCTCTCTATGAAAGAAAACCTAATTTACCCTACAGTGCCAGTCATTTTAAAGCTTCATTCCTGGTATTATCCTGATGAACCTTTACCAAGGTCTTGCCTTTCTTCCTAAAGTCTGGTACCCAGAATTATACACCGAGACCTAACAAATGATTTGTAACAGTTTAGCAAGATTTCCTTGCTTTAGAATTCAACACCCTGACTGGTTTGTCGGTAAAAGCTCTGGGTCCAATTCCCACTCGTCTGAGGAAGGACATTCTTGCCATTGAGGGAGTCCAGCGAAGGTTCACCAGACTGATTGCCGGAATGGCAGAACTGACATATGAAGAGAGACTACATCGACTGGGCTTGTACTCACTGGAATTTAGAATAAGAGGGGATCTCATAGAAATATATAAAATCCTGGCGGGACTGGACAGGCTAGATGCGGGAAGAATGTTGGGGAAGTCCAGAACTAGGGGTCACAGTCTAAGATTAATGGGTAAGCCATTCAGGACTGAGTTGAGGAAGAACTGTGGCATTCTCTACCACCGAAAGCTGTTGGGGCCAGTTCTTTAGATACGTTTAAAAAGGCAGCTGGACGTGGCCCTTGTGTCTAAAGGGATCAAGGGGCATGGGGAGAAAAAGGGAGCGGGATACCAAAAGTGCACGATCAGCCATGATCACATTGAATGGTGGTGCAGGCTCCAATGGCCTACTCCTGCTCCTATTTTCTACATTTCAGGTCTTGATGGCCCCGCAGGGCGTGCTCATTACGTGACCCAACAGGTTGATTTTCAGTGTGTAAATCCTTCCAGTACACCAAATGACAGGCAACTAGAGCAGGAAAGCTTCCTGGTCAACCATACCGCAGAAGGGAACGGCAAACCATTTTACCAAGCATAATCATAGACCAACCCAATGGAAGTCCAAGGTTGCCAACGCCCTCTTAGGGCATGGTACCTGAAGCAGAACGACTATATTTTACAAAGCCAAAGATCACATGTTTTTTTAACTGCATTAGCAACTTGCCCTGACATCTATAACTTGACAATTTTGCAGAAGGTACAAATATCTGGATATGCGGATCAAACAAAGCACCAACAGCTAAACCTATAAACACATGCCTCAGTCCTATTTTGTAATTGTTTCATAGGATGTGGGTGACACTGGCACATTTTTATTGTCCATTCTCGATTGCCCTTGAGAAGATGATGGTGAGCCATCTTCTTGAACCCCAGCAGTCCATGTGCTGTAGGTTCACCCACATACTGTTATCGGTGCATTATCAATGAAAGGACATCAAGTGTTTACTCACCCACTTAGCTTCTTCTTTAGAGGCCCAAATGATTGTTTAATTACGTAACTGGAGAGATCCCAAGGCAGGAGGCAGTGTTGCGACATTACTTGAATCAAAATTGGTGCTAACTTGTTTTCCTCCTCATTCCCCCCACTATTTTACAATTGTTGTTCGAGTTTCTTTCTTAGTGTCACAAGTAGGCTTACGTTAACACTGCAATAAAGTTACTGTGAAGATCCCCTAGTTGCCACACTCCGGTGTCTGTTCGGGTACACGGAGGGAGAATTTAGCATAGCCAATGCACCTAACCAGCACGTCTTTCAGGCTGTGGGAGGAAACCAGAGCACCTGGAGGAAACCCACGCAGACACGGGGAGAACGTGCAAACTCCACACAGACAATGACCCAAGCCGGGAATTAAACCCGGATCCCTGGCACCCTGAGGCAAGAGACCCTGAGGCAACAGTGCTAACCACTGTGCCACCATGCAATTATGTAGCTTTAATATTGAACCTGTAGTTACCAATATTTTGCACATACACTGGCTATTGAACAAACAAGGATGGAACTAGGATCTGTCTACATTTTTTAAAAAGTGTTTTAAAATTCGGGCAATTCAGCTATTAACTACCTACCTGATAGGTACGGTAAGTAACTATCTATCCGGTATGTACCTACGTGGGCCGCACAGAGGCACAGTGGTTAGTGCTGCTGCCTCACAGCACCAGGGACCCAGGTTGAATCCCAGCCTTGGGTCACTGTCTGTGTGGAATTTGCGCTTTCTCCCCACGTCTGCATGGGTTTCTTCTGGGTGCTCTGGGTTTCCTCCCACAGTCCGAAAAATGTGTGGGTTAGGTTGATTGGCTGTGCTAAATTGCCCCTTAGTGTCAGGGTGATTAGCAGGGTAAGTCTGTGGGGTTACAGGAGTAGGGCCTGGGTGGGATTGTGGTCGGTAGACTCGATGGGCCAAATGGCCTCTTCCTGTACTGTAGGGATTCTACTTCAATACCAGAGAGAAGGATAGCACAAGAACAACTTATACTCACAGATCTTTAAAAACAAATGTAATTTATTACAGATTTTTTTTAAATTACATAAATTAGATTTTTTTCAAGATGGCACTGGAGCAAGGTGACTTCTTAGAAATCTTAGAAACCCTACAGCACAGAAATAGGCCATTCAGCCCATCGAGTCTGCACCGACCACAATCCCACCCAGGCCCCATCCCCATATCCCTACATATTTACCCACTAATCCCTCTAACCTACGCATCCCAGGACACTAATGGCAATTTTAGCATAGCCAATCAACCTAACCCACACATCTTTCGACTGTGGGAGGAAACCGGAGCACCTGGAGGAAACCCACGCAGACACGGGGAGAATGTGCAAACTCCACACAGACAGTGACCCAAGCCGGGAATCGAACCCAGGTCCTTGGAGCTGTGAAGCAGCAGTGCTAACCACTGTGCTACCGTGCCGCCCCTTCTTGCGAGCTGTGCCCAGAATACCTTCTAATTCTATCTTTTACTCTTGTTCTACGCTTCTAAAACTGTATTCTAACTTTTAAAAACTCTAACAATGCTCTTCTCTGCTTTGCCATCAGTCTTTTGAATGGACCTACCTCGCACTAAGTTGATCTTTCTCTACACTCTAGCTATGACTGTAACACTACACTCTGCACCATCTCCTTTCCTTCTCTATGAACGGGCATGGTTTGTCTGTATAGCGCGCAAGAAACAATACTTTACACTGTATACTAATACATGTGACAATAATAAATCAAATCAAGTAACAAGCCAAAAAGGGGATTAATGAAAACAAATACACTTCACACAAGACAGCCAGATTTCAGCCCTGGCGATATTTTAATGGGAAATACTGAACTACAAGTCAAGTTTACAACTTCTGTATAGAAATCACACGTGGGTGGCCATAGATCACAGTACAGAATACAAAAAGCAATATATATGCATTGTACAAGCTGGCTTAAAAGCCCTGCCTCTTATTCTTTACAAAGTGAAAAAAGAGAGGACGCAGGGGCAAACTGTACAAATCAGTCTCCGACAGTGTCTGATCACGATATTGATGAGCACAGTGGCTATCTGAACAGAAGCAGTTATGTTAACTGGACAATCTGGAGGTTAATGCCGACAGTCGGGTGGATGAGTTTTTTTTTAAAAAAAGCTTAAATTACAAGAACTTCCAGCTGCCATTAGTCAAACCTTGCCTCAATTAGATTAGTTCTTCTGAAGGCTCAGCAAAACCACTCCCCGCCCCCCACCAGCTCAGCCTTGGGAGGGGGAAAAAAAAAGGTGGGCAACCTGGATCAGTGGACGTTAGAAAAAAGCCAGAGAAAAGGGGGTGGGGTGGGGGAAGCAGGGAATGAAGATAATTTAACTAATTTACATAGAAATTTATAAAACGGAAGTTTTTTCACGGACCAGGGAAAGCCCGGATTACCAGTCTGCTCGTTGTCAACAAAAAAAGGCAGAATATTGGATTCCGTGGTCAGCAGAGAGGGCTGTGACAAGGCTCGAATGGGTTGGAACATCAAGTTATGAAATGAAACCCGTGACGTGTACTGTTCAGACTCATCAAAATTAAAAATGGGAATCGTTGAAACATAAAAAAAATCACCTTTCAACGAATGAAAAAAAACCCCAGCTTGAGCTGTAAAACAATACGGCAGATGGGCAAGTGTTGTTAAATGTATAAAAACAGATTTCAAAGGCATTATAATTAACAGTCTTGCGCTTCAGACAGCCCTGAGCACTTCCGATGTACAACAGACAGCAGTGAATATTCTAGCCAAACAAAGTGAAGGTTCGCAGAAAATCTTTCCAAGCTTTTTTTTTTGTGTGTGACCCGCTCTTTTTTAAACAAGCGTCCCACCGTCTTCCAACAGCGTCTCTTTGTATTCACAACAGATTTTAAATGCTAGAATCGAGCTGCTTTATAAAACGTCCCAAAATAAAATGACCAAACCCGTGGAAAGCACTTTTGCAGTAAAGCAGCGGGAAAATTGTTGGGACAGCGTCAAAACGTGACCGTATTAATAAATCGCCGATGCACTTCTGGAGAAACCATCGAAAAGGAGGGTGAAGATAACCTGAATGGACAGCTGCCATATTAGTAAGAGAGAGAGAGAGAGAGAGAGCGCTCTCACAGTCAGTCAACCACTTGCTCATTAACATCTCTTAATACCTGAAGCTACTAATCAATAGGGTCAAATACTGCATAAAACTGAAACCAGCAGTCTACCAGACTTCCAACAGGAAGCAAATTGTGTTTGGAAGACTAAAGGCAGATTTAAAAAAACAGGTCACAGGTAAATTACCCTCAGAAACCCAGAGTTCAATGTTTCCATAACGAAAGAAAAAAGGTGATTGGACAGTTCCAATGATGTCTGCCATGAAGTTTGGTCCAGTTGTTATTAGACGAGCAAACTTGAATTAAAACTTAAAAACAAAAAGGCCAAAATGTACTATGTAATGGCATACTGCACAGGGGACACTTTAATGATACAAGTGTTCTGTACATAATGAAATATCTTTTCACTAACAGAAATCCACACACAAAGAAAGCTACAATTACTCTGAAATCCCTTTGGTAAAAACTTTTTAATAATGGTGCCTCATTGTTCCATATTAACTAACTTCAAGCCACCTCATACTATGATACACAATAAGCTAGTAGATAATGCTAGCACATTGATGCAGATTGGTTCTTTTTTAAAAAAAATGTCTGTTGACAATATGTACACAGTATTTACAAAAACATAGCAGTGTTTTTTTTTTGTGTGTGGGGAGAGAGAGCTGGTGTATGGCATTGGATGAGATGCCACAACGTGGGCACATTGCGCAAGGGGGTAGGACCTGCTGTGCAAGTTGGTCATGGCCCCTTGAATAAAGCACTGTATTTCACCCTGTATTTGTTGATTTTCATGAAGTGCACTGTCTCCGTCTCACAGGTGGTTGAGCAAGGCACCATGCCCTCCAATCCCTCTCCCATTAGCCACTTGCCGGTTTCGGTGGCCATTTCGCGAGTCACGTGCTCCTTGCTCCATTTATCCACCCAAGCCTGAAACCGCTGGTGTAACCGTGTGCTGACCCGCTCGTGAGACTAAATCCGAAGAGAGAAACAATGAGAGCCATCAATCATACCAATCAAATTCAACAATAAGATAAAGGCAAAATACTGCGGATGCTGGAATCTGAAAAAAAACCCCCCCCCAGAAAATGCTGGAAAATCTCAGCAGGTCTGACAGCATCTGTAGAGAGAATACAGCCAACGTTTCGAACCTGGATGACCCTTCATCAGACAAAGAAAATCAGACAAGATGTAGGTGAAGGGATGGACTCATGGTCTCAAAACAAGGGTTCGGCCAATTTTTGAGTGAGGAATTTTCTCTTCATCACAGTGGCACAGTGGTTAGCACTGCTGCCTCACAGCTCCAGGAACCCGCGTTCAATTCCAGCTTTGGGTGATTGTCTGTATGGCGTTTGCACATTCTCCCCGTGTCTGCGTGGGTTTCCTCCGGGTGCTCGGTTTCCCCTCTCAGTCCGAAAGATGTGCAGGTTAGGTGGCTCGGCCATGCTAAATCGCTCCTTAGTGACAGGGAGATTGGTAGTGTAAACATGGGGTTATGGGGATAGGGCCTGGGTGGGATAGTTGTCAGTGCAATCTTGATGGGCTGAATGGCCTCTTTCTGCACTGTAGGGATCCTATTCTACCTCAGTCTTCAAGATAGAGCTGGGTGGATTTTTAACTATTTAAGGTAGGTAGAATAGAGCAGGAAGATCAACCATAATCTTACTGAATAACAGAGCAGGCCGCAAAGACTAAATGGCCCTTTCCTGCTCCAATTTCTTATGTTCTTTATGAAACAGACGCTCAGAAAAATATTTAACAATTGCTTTCCAGCAGAGAAAGATGCATAAAAACCTATTACGAAAGGGAATGATTATTGAGACATTAAAAATACTACTTAATCCTCAGTCCAGATTTTGTATACTTTTTACAAGTAGACTCCATCGCAAGGACAAATTTAACAATCAGTGGGGGAAAAAAATTAAGTCAGTGCAGTATCGTGAGTCTGCTGCTAGATGGCAGTGACGCTTAGTAACTAAAAAATACTGAAAATCTGTCTCCTTTTTTACTGCAACAATTTATTCTCATTGAATTGAAAACTTTGGGACTTTAGAAAACTCAAACCCAGCTCCACAGAAATCATTGTCATGCTTTTTGATGTGGCTCCATTTTTCAAAAGCGGCATGGAACTCCAGATAAACAGCGACTAGTTTAAAGTTTATTTATTCGTGTCACAAGTAGGCTCACATTAACACCGCAATGAAGTTACTGTGAAAATCCCTTAGTCGCTACACTCCGGCGCCTGTTCGGGTACACTGAGGGAGAATTTAGCACGGCCAATGCACCTGACCAGCATGTCTTTCGGACTGTGGGAGGAAACCAGAGCACCCGGAGGAAACCCACACAGACACAGGGAAAGCGTGCAGACTCCGCACAGACGGTGACCCAAACCAGGGATCGAACCTGGGTCCCTGGCGCTGTGAGGCAGCAGTGCACAGGCAGCTGTGCTACCGTACCGGGTGGCACAGTGGTTAGCACTGCTGCTTCACAGCTCCAGGGACCTGGGTTCGATTCCCGGCTTGGGTCACTGTCTGTGTGGAGTTTGCACATTCTCCTCGTGTCTGCGTGGGTTTCCTCCGGGTGCTCCGGTTTCCTCCCACAGTCCAAAGACGTGCGGGTTAGGTTGATTGGCCATGCTAAAAATTGCCCCTTAGAGTCCTGAGATGCATAGGTTAGAGGGATTAGCGGGTAAATATGTAGGGATGTGGGGGTAGGGCCTGGGTGGGATTGTGGTCGGCGCAGACTCGATGGGCCGAATGGCCTCCTTCTGCACTGTAGCGTTTCTATTTCTATGATTCTATGCTAACTACTGTGCCGCTGTGCCACCCTAACTTGTTAAAATGTCTGTTGTTAGTTTAAAAAAACCTGCTTTCAAATTAGCCCAGTGTTGTCTAATAATTGATGAACACAGGCATGGTTATGGAGACACTCTTTTAGTCACATGCGCTAATTTTAATGACCCCTCAAAGCCTGTCCACCATCTACAAGACAAAGAGTGTGATGGAATATTCTCCACTTGCCTGGATGAGTGCGGTTCCAACAACACTCAAGAAACTCGACACCATCCAGGACAAAGCATCCCACCGATCGATTGGTAGTTTAGTTTATTTATTAATGTCACAAGCAGGCTTACATTAACACTGCAATGAAGTTACTGTGAAAATCCCCTAGTCGCCACACTCCGGCGACTGTTCGGGTACACTGAGGGAGAATTTAGCACGGCCAATACACCTAACCAGCACGTGTTTCGGAGTGTGGGAGGAAACCGGAGCACCCGGAGGAAACCCACACAGATATGGGAGAACGTGCAGACTCCACACAGACAGTGACCCAAGCCGGGAAGTGAACCCGGGTCCTTGGCGCTGTGAGGCAGCAGTGCTAGCCACTGTGCCACCCTAACTATCGTTAGCTGCTGCAAATTAAACATAGAAATAGTTTTTTGCTAAAAATAAAATAAAAGCGAAATTAAATCAGTAGAGATAAAAGCACTGGGTTTAGAAGAGAGATAGAGATTACGTGTGGGGGAAGAAGGGGTAATGAAGCATGTAGAAGTGTTTAAACTTGAAATAAAAACACAAGGGGCGGGATTTTATGGTCTTGGTCGAGCGAGACCGGAAATTCCCACCCGAGGTCAATGGACATTTCTGCTGTGCGCCCCTCGCCCGCTCCGATTCCATGATGGGCGGGACGGTAGAATTCCGGCAAAGATGTTGGAAAACACTCAGCCAGTCAGACAGTATCTGGGTTTGCTTTTGTTTAGACAAGGATGGAGTTGATTTTCGAAGTATACATTGCAAATTTAACAAGGAAGGAACTGAGGGCCAGGAGCATCCAAAATCAACACTGAAAAGACAAAGCAAGTTCTAAAGCAAACTAAATTTAATTAGAAATAATGCCTTACGGCAGAGCTTTGTCTACAGAATATATCCTGAGTAGAGACAAGTGTGTACAGTGTCCTTTACATTAAGCAGCTGTAACTTCATCAAAGGGCTTTGCCACCATCCTGAAGATTGTACAGGTTTTATTAACCTGTCTTCTGTTTTTTAAAGGTTTACTAAGTATTTCTTGCTGATGGCTGTACATATCATTTATGTTCTGTCATATTCACCCAATTATAGCCAAACTACTCAAAGTAAAAAAGATTTTTTACCTTCAGTATCAATGAGAAAAATTCAAAGTGTTGCCATGAGAAACCATTAAAAAGTATATGGCGAGTAATAACACTGTCTCAATCCCTATAGATTAATTATACAAAGGGTCTGAACAAAACATACAAGTATTCTCTTTCATACCCCCTCACACACACACACACACAAACACATACAATGTAATTCTTTTTAAACCTATGGGGTTTAAACCTATGGATGGAGGCAAACTCAATAGGGTCTTTTAAGAGACTCCTGGATGAGTACATGGGACTTAATAGGATGGAGGGTTATAGGTAGGGCTAGAAGGTAGGGATATGTTCGGCACAACTTGTGGGGCCGAAGGGCCTGTTTTTGTGCTGTAGTTTTCTATGTTTCTATGTTTAGGGAAAGGTGCATGGGGAAAGGTTTAGAGGAGATGTGCGAGGCAAGTTTTTTTTTACACAGAGGATGGTGAACGTCTGGAACGCGCTGTCCTGGGGAGGTGGTGGGAGCAGGTACGATAGCGGCATTTAAGGGGCAACTAGACAAATACATGAACAGGATGGGAATGGAAGGATACGGACTCCGTAAGTGCATACGGTTTTAGTTCAGGCAGGCATCATGATCAGCACAGGCTTGGAGGGGCCGAAGGGCCTGTTCCTGTACTGCGTTGTTCAAGAGGCATTCTTTCTTGACTTTGTGCAAATCCCTCTTTAACAGAACCAATCCAATGATGCTCATCGATATATACAGGGAGTGTTGGAAACACCGCATCTGTGCAGAGAGAAACTTAGGGTTTCAGCTCAGAACCTTTCTGGTGAAAAGTCATCAAGCTGAAATATTAACTCTACGTTTCTCTGACTTGCGAGTGTTTATCAGCATTTTCTGTTCTGTCAGATTCCCAGCATCCATCCACAGTATTTTGCATTTTATAACCTCGACACAAGCGATTGCAAACAGTATACTGACCTGGCGAGCCCGTAGCAGCGCAGTTCTCCTGTACATGTAGTCTTCGGATTTGAAGACGTACACCATCTTGTAGGAGTTGAGTTTAAAATTACACTGCGCTTTATCGTAATTTTCTGCATTCTCTATAGATTTCTTATTGCTGCATTCCTTCCCTTCCTTTTCCTGCTGTTCCCGACCCCGTTGGCACTTGCGAATTCGACGCAGATTCCTTAAAGAAAAGGGAACATACAGATCAGAGACCCAGTGGAGTGTGGTGAAACAAAATGTGTGTGTGTGTGGGAGCTGGGGGGAGTAATCTACAGGAAATATGCAAGACCTGTGAAAAGACAGGCATTAATTGTCCCCCCCCCCCCCCCCCCCACCTCACTTTCAGTGTCACTCCCATTCTCCCTAATAACCCCTTTTCGTGGGACATGGGCGTCGCTGGCTGGGCCAGCATTTATTGCCCATCCATTGGCGGGCAGTTAAGAGTCAACCACATTGCTGCAGCTCTGGAGTTGTATGTAGGCCAGACCAGGTAAGGATGGCACATTTCCTTCCCTGAAGGACATCCCTCATCATGTTTAGTTTTGTTTTCAAATAGCAATCCTGGTAGAGCTTCAGATTCACACTTTTTGGAGGGAAAATGAGACTTGAACAATGCTGACCAAACTGTACAAATGCACTGATGGGCAGTAAGTTTGAAAGTCAGTGCGTGTGTGTGTGTATTGGGTGGTACATACTGTATTGAAATCAAGCACAAGTTTGCGGCTGTCAAATTACTGTTCAGAAAACATTGCAACAACTTTCCAAAGCTGACCATTACAATGACAGAATCTTACAGCACAGAGAAGGGCCATTCCGGTTTCCTCCCACAGTCCAAAGATGTGCAGGTTAGGTGGATTGGCCATGCTAAATTAAATTGTCCGTTAGTGTCCCAAAATGTGTAGTTTAGGGGGATTAGTGGGGTAAATGTGTGGGGTTACAAGGAGGGGGCCTGGGTGAGATACTCTGTCAGAAAGTCGGTGCAGACTCGAAGGGCCGGATAGCCTCTTCTGCATTTAGGCATTAAAAAAACTCAACTCCTGAATCCCCTATCCACCATCTCTAAGGCACAAGTCAGATGTGATGGACTACTCCCCACTTGCCTGGATAAGCATAGCTCCAACAACACTCATGAAGCTGGACACTATCCAGGGCAAAGCAGCCCTGCTTGATTGGCACCCCATCTACCATCTTAAACATTCACTCTCTCCACCAGCAATGCAGAGTTAAAGCAGTGTACACAGACAAAATACACTTCAGCAACTCACCAAGTCTCCTTTGACAGCACCTTCCAAACCCACAACCTCTGCTACCTAGAAGTCCAAGGGCGGCAGATGCATGGGAACACCACTGGCTGCAAGTTGCACTCTATGCCTGACTTGGAATTACACTGCCGTACTTTCATTGTACCCAAGTCAAATTGCTGGAACTTCCCGTGGGTGTACCCACATCATGGGCTGTAGCAGTTCAAGATGGTGGCTCACCACCATCTTCCCCACAGCAATTAGTGATGGGCAATATACGCTGGCCTTGCCAACGATGCCCACATCTTGTGAAAGAATTAAAAACTTATTTAAGTGCGCACACCCTTTAAATTCGTTTTACTTTGTCACACATGCCTGTAACATAAATGGGGTTGATCTGTTCTTGGCTTGCACTGGAACCTCTAGGTTGCCGCATAGTTATGCAGCTTAGAGGAAACTTTGTTAATTGTTAAAACTAGAACCAGAGGGCACAACCAAGGGACGATCCTTTAAAACAAAGATGAGGGGGAATTTCTTCAGCCAGAGAGTGGTGAATCTGTGGAACACTTTGCCGCAGAAGGCTGTGGAGGCCGGGTCATTGAGTGTCTTTAAGACAGAGATAGATAGGTTCTTGATTAATAAGGGGATCAGGGGTTATGGGGAAAAGGCAGGAGAATGGGGATGAGGAAAATATCAGCCATGATTGAATGGCGGAGCAGACTCGATGGGCTGAGTGGCCTAATTCCGCTCCTATATCTTATGATCTAATGCTTGTTCCATCTTTGCTTATAAAATACACCACAAAAACCTTGTTAAGTTTGAACTGTACCAAAATTATCCAACCATTTAATAGTGCACAGTGCAATAGAAAATCTCTGCGCAACCTGGCCTAAGAGATTGTACCAGTGATGTTCAACTGTGGAGAAAGAAGATACTTTTTAGTTTCCTTTGACTTATAGGTTCTATTTACCAATCGGGAGGTCTTGTGGCACAGTGGTTAAGAATCTCTGGCTGGAATTTTACCGCCCTGCTCGCCATGGGAATTGGAGTGGACAAGGGGTGGACAATGGGAAGGCCTGTTGACTTCGAGTGGGATTTTACGGTTTCGGGATGAATGAGGCCCTAAAATCCCGCCCCCTGTCTCTGAGCCAGAAGCTCTGGGTTCATATCCCACTCCACAGCTTCATGACCAAGGAAGATGTGTCCATTATATAGCCAAACAGGTGAAGTATAAACCTGTGAATCCTTCCATCTTCACTCCATCTGACGAAGGAGCAGCGCTCCGAAAGCTTATGGTATTTGCTACCAAATAAACGTGTTGGACTTTAACCTGGTGTTGTGAGACTTCTTACTGAATCCTTCCAACATACAGCAATGGCAAGTGGTAAGAGTGAGAGAGATTCCTGGTCAGCCACGTAATGGAAAGAAAATCGGAGCTTCTACCATCACTATTCATAGCTCTGGACCTCAACACACGTTACCACAACAACTCCACGCGGGGGGGCTGGTTGGCTCAGTTGGCTGGATAGCTGATGTGGGATCAGATTGGTGCTAACATCATGGGGCTTGATGCCAATTCTGGTTGGGATGGATTCGGGACATGGCTCCTTGCCCTACCCATGGTGGAAGTTATGGTGCTGCAGGTTTGACCTGCCTTTGGAGAACTGAAGGTGATTTATAAATCACAGGGTGTTCAAAGTTCTTGAGACTGCAGAAAATGTGAAGAGAAGTAAAGGCGGCACGGTAGCACAGTGGTTAGCACTGCTGCTTCACAGCTCCAGGGACCCGGGTTCGATTCCCAGCTCGGGTCACTGTCTGTGTGGAGTTTGCACATTCTCCTCGTGTCTGCGTGGGTTTCCTCCGGGTGCTCCGGTTTCCTCCCGCAGTCCAAAGATGTACGGGTTAGGTTGATTGGCCATGCTAAAAATTGCCCCTTACAGTCCTGAGATGCGTAGGTTAGAGGGATTAGTGGGTAAATGTGTAGGGATATGGGAGTAGGGCCTGGGTGGGATTGTGGTCGGTGCAGACTTGATGGGCTGAATGGCCTGTTTCTGCACTGTAGGGTTTCTATGAAAAATGCTTTAATGCTGTACCAGTAAAGGGAGTGCCTGACTGATCACACTGTCAAAAAACATGATGAGATGACCAAAAAGATTATTGTCCCTCACCATATTTTAATGGTGTACCATTTCACCCTTAGCAAATATTGGTTATTATATGGATAATATGTTTCAAACCTCAGGTGCAGGATGAAGCTGTCTTCTACCAACGGGTTCTTGACCTGTCCTGTACCAATGGCAGGTACGTTTTCAACACCGAGTAAGCTCCGCAACAGATCAATTCAGTAGAAATTGTGCGCACAATGATGTGGGTAAAATGACCAATTCACAACAGCCATGATGTCCAAAGACGTGCGGGTTAGGTGGATTGGCCATGCCAACTTGCTTCTTAGTGTCAGGAGGATTAGCAGGGTAAATGTGTGTGGGGTGACGGGGATAATTACGGGGATAGGGTCTGGGCAGGATTGTTGTGGGTGCAGGCTCGATGGGCTGAATGGCCCCCTTCTGCACTCTACGGATTCTATAATTCTAAGATCTGCGAAATAGAGAGACTAGCATTTATACAGCACCTTTTACAACCTCAGCATAGCCCTGAAGTGTTTTATTGCCAATTAAATGCTTTTGAAGTGCAGTCACTATTGTAATTTCCTATTTTACAGCAGTGACTGTACTGCAAAGTCCTTCATTGGCTATAAAGTGCTTTGTGATGTCCAGTGAATGCTATATAAATGCAAGACTCCCTTTTTTCTTTTTAAGATAGGAAACCAGGCAGCAAATAAGCAAACTCCCACAAACAGCAATGTGATAGTAACTAGATAATCTGTTTTGTCAATGTTGGTTGAGGGTTAAATATTGATGTGGAGATGCCGGCGTTGGACTGGGGTAAACACAGTAAGAAGTTTAACAACACCAGGTTAAAGTCCAACAGGTTTATTTGGTAGCAAAAGCCACACAAGCTTTCGAGGCTCTGAGCCCCTTCTTCAGGTGAGTGGGAATTCTGTTCACAAACAGAACTTATAAGACACAGACTCAATTTACATGAATAATGGTTGGAATGCGAATACTTACAACTAATCCAGTCTTTAAGAAACAAAACAATGGGAGTGGAGAGAGCATCAAGACAGGCTAAAAAGATGTGTATTGTCTCCAGACAAGACAGCCAGTGAAACTCTGCAGGTCCACGCAACTGTGGGAGTTACAAATAGTGTGACATAAATTCTGATTCTAGGATCGCATGATAAAGACTCAGGAGGAAAAAAGCAGAAATATTTATGTGAAATAGTGTGACATAAACCCAATATCCCGGTTGAGGCCGTCCTTGTGTGTGCGGAACCTGGCTATCAGTTTCTGCTCCGCGACTCTGCGCTGTCGTGTGTCGCGAAGGCCGCCTTGGAGAACGCTTACCCGAATATCAGAGGCCGAATGCCCGTGACCGCTGAAGTGCTCCCCAACAGGAAGAGAACAGTCTTGCCTGGTGATTGTCGAGCGGTGTTCATTCATCCGTTGTCGCAGCGTCTGCATAGTTTCCCCAATGTACCATGCCTCGGGACATCCTTTCTTGCAGCGTATCAGGTAGACAACGTTGGCCGAGTTGCAAGAGTATGTACCGTGTACCTGGTGGATGGTGTTCTCACGTGAGATGATGGCATCTGTGTCGATGATCCGGCACGTCTTGCAGAGGTTGCTGTGGCAGGGTTGTGTGGTGTCGTGGTCACTGTTCTCCTGAAGGCTGGGTAGTTTGCTGCGGACAATGGTCTGTTTGAGGTTGTGCGGTTGTTTGAAGGCAAGAAGTGGGGGTGTGGGGATGGCCTTGGCGAGATGTTCGTCTTCATCAATGACATGTTGAAGGCTCCGGAGGAGATGCCGTAGCTTCTCCGCTCCGGGGAAGTACTGGACAACGAAGGGTACTCTGTCCACTGTGTCCCGTGTTTGTCTTCTGAGGAGGTCGGTGCGGTTTTTCGCTGTGGCGCGTTGGAACTGTTGATCAATGAGTCTAGCGCCATATCCTGTTCTTATGAGGGCATCTTTCAGCGTCTGGAGGTGTCTGTTGCGATCCTCCTCATCCGAGCAGATCCTGTGTATTCGGAGGGCTTGTCCGTAGGGGATGGCTTCTTTAACGTGTTTAGGGTGGAAGCTGGAGAAGTGGAGCATCGTGAGGTTATCCGTGGGCTTGCGGTACAGTGAGGTGCTGAGGTGACCGTCCTTAATGGAGATGCGCGTGTCCAAGAATGCAACCGATTCCGGAGAGTAGTCTATGGTGAGCCTGATGGTGGGATGGAACTTGTTGATGTCATCATAGAGTTGTTTCAGTGATTGTTCACCATGAGTCCAAAGGAAGAAAATGTCATCGATGTATCTAGTGTATAGCACCGGTTGAAGGTCCCGTGCGGTGAAGAAGTCTTGTTCGAACCTGTGCATGAAGATGTTGGCATATTGAGGTGCAAATTTGGTCCCCATGGCTGTTCCGTGTGTCTGGATGAAGAACTGGTTGTTGAAGGTGAAGATATTGTGGTCCAGGATGAAGCGGATGAGATGTAAAATTGCATCTGGAAACTGGCAGTTGTTGGCGCTGAGCACTGAGGCCGTTGCAGCAATGCCATCGTCCCCCATGACGATGGCATTGCTGCAATGCCATCATCCCCCATGACGATGGCATTGCTGCAACGGCCTCAGTGCTCAGCGCCAACAACTGCCAGTTTCCAGATGCAATTTTACATCTCATCCGCTTCATCCTGGACCACAATATCTTCACCTTCAACAACCAGTTCTTCATCCAGACACACGGAACAGCCATGGGGACCAAATTTGCACCTCAATATGCCAACATCTTCATGCACAGGTTCGAACAAGACTTCTTCACCGCACGGGACCTTCAACCGGTGCTATACACTAGATACATCGATGACATTTTCTTCCTTTGGACTCATGGTGAACAATCACTGAAACAACTCTATGATGACATCAACAAGTTCCATCCCACCATCAGGCTCACCATAGACTACTCTCCGGAATCGGTTGCATTCTTGGACACGCGCATCTCCATTAAGGACGGTCACCTCAGCACCTCACTGTACCGCAAGCCCACGGATAACCTCACGATGCTCCACTTCTCCAGCTTCCACCCTAAACACGTTAAAGAAGCCATCCCCTACGGACAAGCCCTCCGAATACACAGGATCTGCTCGGATGAGGAGGATCGCAACAGACACCTCCAGACGCTGAAAGATGCCCTCATAAGAACAGGATATGGCGCTAGACTCATTGATCAACAGTTCCAACGCGCCACAGCGAAAAACCGCACCGACCTCCTCAGAAGACAAACACGGGACACAGTGGACAGAGTACCCTTCGTTGTCCAGTACTTCCCCGGAGCGGAGAAGCTACGGCATCTCCTCCGGAGCCTTCAACATGTCATTGATGAAGACGAACATCTCGCCAAGGCCATCCCCACACCCCCACTTCTTGCCTTCAAACAACCGCACAACCTCAAACAGACCATTGTCCGCAGCAAACTACCCAGCCTTCAGGAGAACAGTGACCACGACACCACACAACCCTGCCACAGCAACCTCTGCAAGACGTGCCGGATCATCGACACAGATGCCATCATCTCACGTGAGAACACCATCCACCAGGTACACGGTACATACTCTTGCAACTCGGCCAACGTTGTCTACCTGATACGCTGCAAGAAAGGATGTCCCGAGGCATGGTACATTGGGGAAACTATGCAGACGCTGCGACAACGGATGAATGAACACCGCTCGACAATCACCAGGCAAGACTGTTCTCTTCCTGTTGGGGAGCACTTCAGCGGTCACGGGCATTCGGCCTCTGATATTCGGGTAAGCGTTCTCCAAGGCGGCCTTCGCGACACACGACAGCGCAGAGTCGCGGAGCAGAAACTGATAGCCAGGTTCCGCACACACAAGGACGGCCTCAACCGGGATATTGGGTTTATGTCACACTATTTCACATAAATATTTCTGCTTTTTTCCTCCTGAGTCTTTATCATGCGATCCTAGAATCAGAATTTATGTCACACTATTTGTAACTCCCACAGTTGCGTGGACCTGCAGAGTTTCACTGGCTGTCTTGTCTGGAGACAATACACATCTTTTTAGCCTGTCTTGATGCTCTCTCCACTCCCATTGTTTTGTTTCTTAAAGACTGGATTAGTTGTAAGTATTCGCATTCCAACCATTATTCATGTAAATTGAGTCTGTGTCTTATAAGTTCTGTTTGTGAACAGAATTCCCACTCACCTGAAGAAGGGGCTCAGAGCCTCGAAAGCTTGTGTGGCTTTTGCTACCAAATAAACCTGTTGGACTTTAACCTGGTGTTGTTAAACTTCTTACTGGGTTAAATATTGGCCAGGATACCAGAGATAAATCCCCTACTCTTCTTTAAATAGCGACATGCGATCTTTTATGTCCACCTGAGATGACAAATGAGGCTTAAGGGCGGCTCAGTGATTAGCACTGCTGGCTCACAGCGCCAGGGACTCGGGTTTAATTCCAGCCTCAGGTGACTGTGTGGAGTTTGCATGTTCTCCCCGTGTCTGTGTGGGTTTCCTCCGGGTGCTCCGGTTTCCTGCCACACTCCAAAGATGTACAGGTTAGATGGATTGGCCATGCTAAATTGCCCCTTAGTGTCAGGGGGATTAGCAAGGTAAATGTGTGGGGGTTACGGCAATAGGGTCTGGGTGGGACTGTTGTCGGTGCGCGGTCAATGGGCTGAATGGCCTCCTTCTGCACCGTAGGGATTCTATGATTAAGTTTCATGTCTCATCTGAAAACTGTACCTCTGACGGTACAGCACTGCTTTGGTACTGCAATGAAATGTCAGCCTAGATTTTGTGCTCATGTCCCTGCACTGGGAATTGACCCAAACATCTTCTGACACAGAGGCGAGAGTGGTACCAAGTTTGAAAGTAGTAGGACAAATGACAAGTCCCATTTAGGGGCCTAATTTCTGCTCCATGTATTTATTCACCCTCTAAAAGATTAAAATTATGTATATTTATGAAGAAAAATTGGTTTGCATCACCAAAAGAATTCCAGCAATGTGAAATTCAACCAAGACAAAAGAGTGGACAGGGAATACTGCGGCATTAGGAACTACAGTTATTTGGTGCTTTGCCATTTAGGTCCAATGTGGTGGACCTGCTTTGCATACAGACCCTGAAGAAGTTTATTTTGTGGAACTTGATGGACTTGCTGTAACTTGTTAGCTCCTACGGTGAGTGTCAGTTGTGGCTCAGTTGGGAATATAATCATTTGAGTCACAAGGTTCCAGGTTCAGGTCCCACTCCAGGACTTAAAATTGTAGTTGACACTCCGGTGCAGTACTGAGGGTGTCCTAGACTAATACAGGTACAGTGTCTCAGATATTACTTTAACCAAAAGCCTAGATGAATGGAAAAGTTCCCAAAGGTACTATTTCAAAGAAGAAATAGGTCACTATGGACCGGTTGGGCCAAAGGGCCTGTTTCTGTGCTGTATTGCTCTATAACTCTAAGAGTAGGGGAGTTATTTCTAGTATCCTGGAAAATAATTATCCCTCAAATTAACAAAACAGATTATTAGATCATTATCACATTGCTGTTTATGGGAGCCCGCTGTGCACATTGAATCATAGAATTCCTACAATGCAGAAGAAGGCCATTTGTCCTATCAAGCCTGCACCAACAGGTCCTAGTAAGAAGTTTAACAACACCAGGTTAAAGTCCAACAGGTTTATTTGGTAGCAAAAGCCACACCTTATTTGGTAGCAAAAACCACACACAACAGGTCCTACCCAGACCCAATCCCTGTAACACCACATATTTACCCTGCTAATCCCCTTGACACTAAGGGGCAATTTAGCATGGCCAATCAACCTAACCGCACATCTTTGGTGTGTGGGAGGTAATGGGAGCACCTGGAGGAAACCCACACAGACACGGGGAGAACGTGCAGACTCCACACAGACAGTGACCCAAGCCGGGAATCGAACCCAGGTCCCTGGCGCTGTGAGGCAGCAGTGATAACCACCGTGATAATCATGTCACCCATATTTGGCTGCCACGTTTCCTATAGTACAACAGTACTAAATAATTTAAATAAAAGTATTTGATTGGGTGGAAATCGCTTTTGAGATATCCAGTGATCATGAAAAGCACTATATAAATACAATTATTTTTCATGATCCATGAATTAATCCACACCTTATTTAAGGATATTGTCCAGAAATGGACTTATCTTAAATCTTATTACTGCAAGAAATAAATAATTGGTTCTGCAGGTGATAAATTTCTTAGGAAGGGCTACAAGTTGGATTCAGTCTCTAAGAGCAGCCACAGGATGCTGTGGTAGGAACATTGAACAATATGGGCAAGGTTACGGCGTGTAAGAGTCTTAGAAATTATAGTGTTGCCCAATGATTACCTTGTGATGATTGTGGTTAAATGAATGTGGACAAAGTGTGCAGCCTCTCACCTCTCAAGTATTTCTCCTATTACCCCATAATGACGTGCGGTCAGTGTAAGATATTTGTCCATGATAATTTGTTCAATGAACTCATGAAAAGGGTGCATTTTTAAACTAGTGTGGGCAAATAATTAATAGATTCAAACTTTGGTCTCACTTTTCCCTTGGGCCTGTTCCATCATTCAATTAGATTACGGAACTCAACTCTGTTTACTCACGTTTGCTCCATATACCTTAATACTTTCATAGTTTATGGGGCAGCACAGTGGTTAGCACTGCTGCCTCACAGTCCCAGGGACCTGGGTTCAATTCCGGCCTCGGGTCACTGTCTGTGTGGAGTCTGCACATTCTCCTCGTGTCTGCGTGGGTTTCCTCCGGGTGCTCCAGTTTCCTCCCACAGTCCAAAGGTGTGCGGGTTAGGTGGATTGGCCATGCTAAATTGACCCTTAGTGTCAGGGGGCTAGCTAGGGTAAATACATGGGGTTACAGGGGTAGAGCCTGGGTTGTTGTCAGTGCAGACTCAATGGGATTCTATGACACTCCCATCTCTGTCTTGCGTCTTGCAAATCTCAATTGACCCAGCAATCACAGCCTCTTAGGGGAGTGAATTCCACATTTCCATAACCTTTGCTTTCCAATATGGAATACCCAATACTCGAATCCAAGTTTCAATCCTCTATCTTCATGGTTAAACTGCTGTTTCATTTCGATAAATGTGGGTTTTCCTGGGGTTTTCCTCCAAGACCAATATATCCTTCCTGAGATACAGTGATCAGAACTGAACACAATAGGGCGGCACAGTGGTTAGCACTGCTGCCTCTCAGCACCAGGGACCCAGGTTTGATTCCTGGCTTGGGTCACTGTGTCTGTGGAGTTTGCAGGTTCTCCCCGTATCTGTGTGGGTTTCCTCCCACAGTCCAAAAGACGTGCTGGTTAGGTGCATTGGCCTAAAAATTCTCCCTCAGTGTACCCGAACAGGTGTAGGAGTGTGGTGCCTCGGGGATTTTCACAGTAATTTCATTGCAGTGTTAATGTAAGCCTACTTGTGACACTAATAAACCAACTTAACTTTACACCAAATGGGTTCTTACCAACACTGCATAATTGAGGGGTAATTTATTTTTCCCTTTTTTTGCAAGAGACCTTGAAATAACATTCCCTTAGCCACTTTCATTGCCATTTGCACTTGCACACTGGTTTTTAGTAATGTGTGTGCCTGGACACACAACACTTTGCCGCTCCAGTTTCTAGTCTCTTGCCATTAAGAAAATATTCTGATTTACCTTTCTGAATAACTCTAATTTCTCCACATTGAACTTTATCTGCTATAGTTTGCCCTCCATTCAATCTGTTTGTGTCCCTTTGTAGCTTCTTAGAATTAGAATTCTTACAGTGCAGAAGGAGGCCATTCGGCCCATCGAGTCTGCACCGACCACAATCCCACCCAGGCCCTATCCCCATAGCCCCACGTATTTACCCCGCTAGTCCCCATAACACTAAGGGGCAATTTACCATGGCTAATCAACCTAACCCATACTGGAGACCAGGAGTAAACCCATGCAGACACGAGAAGAATGTGCAAACTCCACACAGGCAGTGACCCAAGCCAGGAATCAAACCCAGGTCTCTGGAGCTGAGGTAGTAGTGCTAACCACTGTGCTACCGTGCTGCCCTCTCACTCTCGTTTTCAAACTTGTTCTTTCTTGTAACTTATTGTTTGCAAACCTGAATATACAACTCTCTATCCACTCATTTATATATAGAATCCCTACAGTGCAGGAGGAGGCTATTTGAGTCTATATTGACTCTACAACAGAGCATCTTACCCAGGCCCCCTCCTTGTAACCCTGTGTATTTACCCAGCTAAAGTTTTTGAAAGTTTATTTATTAGTGTCACAAGTAAGCTTACATTAACACCGCAATTAAGTTACTGTGCCACCATGCTGTCCCCTAATCCCCAAACCCACACATCTTGGGACACTAAGGGTCAATTTAGCACGGCCAATCCACCTAACCCGCACATCTTTGGACTGTGGGAGGAAACCGGAGCACCCGGAGGAAACCCACGTAGACACGGGGAGAATGTGCAAACTGCACACAGTCATCCAAGGCCGGATTTGAACCTGGGTCCCTGGCGCTTTGAGGCAGCAGTGCTAACCACTGTGCCACCGTGCTGGCCCTAAATGCGTGGTGAAAAATTGAAGCTTGAGAACAAATCCCCAAAGAACTACATGTCACATTCTGCCAATCAAGAAAATTCCCTTATTCCATAACAACCAATTATCCAATCCATTTCCCAAGATTATCTCCAATTTCACACATACTAATTTTTGTTAATCTAATGTGCAGAATCTTATCAAATTGTTTTCCTGAAGTCCACAGAAACAAGATCTGTAGCATTTCCCTGTACGTTTCATCAGCGACCATCTGAAAAAAATTCAACTACATTATTCAAGTATGACCTACCCTTCATAACCCCAACTCTCTCTCTAATCACCTCACACTTGTCCAAGTGTTCACTGTCTCTGGTGATAGGGAGGTTACTGGAAACTGACGTCTTTCATCTATCTCTTGGTAAAAGGCCTTTGAAAGGGTATAGAGGAGGTTTAACAGAATATTAACGGGGAGGAGGGACTTTGAAGTTGGAAAAGTTTGGACTGTTCTCCTTGGAACAAAGGACTTAACAGAAGTTTTCAAGATGATGCGAAGTTTCGATAGAGTCGACAACAAGGTTGTAAATTTAAATTCATCAACAAAAGATTTGGAAGGGAGACGAGAAGAAATGTTATCAGTCAAGAAAGTTGTTGGGATATGGGCCACACTTCTAACAAGTTGTGGAAGCTGATTTCATAAATAATTTTCAAGGGAGTTGGACATAAATTTGAGCATGAAGAATTTGGGTTGTGGACAAAAATGGGAACGCGAAACTATGCACTATTCATCTTCCAAAAAGCCAGAACAGGCGTGACCAGCCAAACGGCCTCCTTCTGTGCTGGAAGCTCCCATGGCCCTTTCCCTTAAATATTATTTACACCGATTCAATGTTAAATAGCTATGAGCAAGGTTCATGGTTTAGTAACTGGACAAGCCTTACCTAGGCAGGAACACAGGTTTCTGTGCTAGATGTTCCCGTAGTTCAGGAGAGGTAGAATCGGAATTCATATAACGGTCCAAAAAGTCTGACCAGCGCTGCAATCAAACAGACAAGTGTCACTTAAACATGATCAGCCACCGGGGAGATGGTAGATTACTTGCTACATGTATAATTTATTTTCTTATGTTGAAGTTCAACCTCTACATATATTTATAAATTCCTTCCAATGTGTTTGGTTTGGGGTGGCGTCAGGAAAAAGAAAATCACCTAGGGACACTGTTCCTTTAAATAAAACTG